>NW_027267658.1:0-25900 GCF_963676685.1 Mytilus edulis
GCTTTATGCACTGAAATTCTTGCTTTATCAGAGAAACTTGGTTACCTTAGCTTGGGACACTTGTAGTATGAATAAAAACCCTGGTCAGATCATACATAAGACTTGAAAATAATTCTTGTTCCCCTTGCCTTGCATAGGAAATAAAAAAGAATATACAAGTGTAAAAGCAAAGTAAAAAAACATGAATTACTTGATATAAATCTCTTAATTATGGAGTCAAGAGTCACTAGATGTGTAAATCATTGCCACTTTGGTGCTAGTGATTTCCTACAATAAATCCTGGCTTTATGCACTGAGTTCTTGCTTTATCAGAGAAACTTGGTTACCTTAGCTTGGGGACACTTAATAAATAGTAGTATGAATAAAATCAATGTCCAGGTCAGATTTGAAAATTGGATCTTACTGCTTCTCCCTTCAGCATGCAGCATTTTAGGAGTAAGAGCAAAGACTGCTCTTTCTAGTCAGAATGTGTCCAGACACTCGAGTCTGATGTGCAAAATAATAAAACTATAATTTGCTGTAAAAACAATCATTGTATTTAGAGTCAGCCATTCTATATGGTGTAAGTAATTAGGATGATACCAGAAAAAATTATGGAGTCAAGAGTCACCAGATGTGTAAATTATTGCCACTTTGGTGCTAGTGATTTCCTACAATAATATCATGGCTTTATGCACTGGGTACTTGCTTTTTGCTTGGGACAGTTAATAAACATTAGATTGGATCCATATGTCATTATGATAGATGTTGGCAATATTCCTAAGTATTAAAGTATATTTTGAGATGTCAATGTTGATAGATATTTACATTATGTTTATTTCTATTTTAGCTGGGTTCATACAGATAGTACAGACTTCCTTGGGACAACAGATGATTGCTACATCTTCAGTCAGTTCAGTAGCCACTACAGCTTCTGCAGGTATGAAAGTTTTTACTTTTGTTAATTAGGTTTAAAAAAAAAAAAGGGAACATTTGTTTCTTCTTTTTACTGTAAAAGAGTTTTGGCACATTAAAAAACCTTTGGAAATTAAAGTTAAATCAAAGGAAAATGCACTAAAAAGCAATCAAGTGAAATTATAAAAGACCCTGACATCATCAATCATGAATGAGAAGAATCGGCAATTTCTTGAATTACCTGTGTATCCAGATTATGTCACCTTAGCTTTAATTTTAGTAAAAAGTAATAATAAGAAATTGTCCCCACGTTGATGATGCAGTGATCAGAATTAATGTTAATCAATGTATTCAATAAAAACTGGAGCCTGATTACTGTTATAATGTTTATATTTTATACTGATTGCAATCACAGTTGTACTTCAGTTGAATATTTTAGTTTCCTTCTTTTTGACACATTTAATTGTAACTTTATAGTAGTAAATGGGCATCAGACCATAACCACTACAGCAAGTTCTTCTGTAACGGCTACTACAATGGCAACAATGGTCAGACCATCTGTACAGCTGCCTATATCTACTATGGCTAATCAGAAGCCGGTGATGAGAGTCAATCCTCTTGCATCTGAATCACAAGGTTAGTGTATATGTGTGAGAGATGGGTAAACATGGACAGGCAGTAAACAATGTCTTTCGTTTTACACGATAGTCTCCACTCAATATAATAATAACGTATTACATTATCATAGAATAGCGTTACAAGCAAAAGATGTGATTAACAAAGGATAAACGAAAACAGCGTTTAAAGAAGCATCAACGTTTCATGTAAATTAAACTGTCTTGAAATCACTGACAATATAATCTATAAATAGATCTGTGGACATTTTTTATTCAAACTATATAATTAACGTCAATAAAGCATGAACTGCATGACAATCCTGTGTTTGTAGCACATTCAATTATGATTTGTTGATTGCAAAGTTAAATTAGAAAATGGAGTGACAGAGTATAAACTATTAAAAGAATATACAAGTGTAAAATCAAAGTAAAGCATACTATTTGATATAAGTCTTTTATTATGGAGTCAAGAGTCACCAGATGTGTAGATTATTGCCACTTTGGTGCTAGTGATTTCCTACAATAAATCCTGGCTTTATGCACTGAGTTCTTGCTTTATCAGAGATACTTGGTTACCTTAGCTTGGGACAGTTAATGAATAGTAGTATGAATATAATCCCCTGCTGTTATAAACCAAAACCTGAAATTTGTAATTGATGCTTGCTCATGGAATATCCAAGGTCTAAAAAAAAATGGGGATGTACTAGTTGCATGCAAACTTATAGTATGGCAATTAAGAACTTGTTTTATATTTTCAGCATCATCGTCCATTATAAATGTGACAGATTTATCAGGGAGTGTAAAATTACCTGGTACACACTTGCAGAACAAATCAGCTGTGAAGAAAAGGGTCAGGAAGGAGATCAAGAAATCCGAGTTCTATTGTGTAAGAATTATTACTTTGATTTAGATACTTTACATTGTAGCTTTTAAAATATGGAGCTCTGCCTATAGGAATGTTGGTTTTTATTAGAAATATTCTTTATAAAGAGGTAACGAAGTTGGTTACGCAAATAAGTATGCATCTGGAGGGTTGATACCACATAATAATGTTTGCCATGGGTTGTAGGGTTGGAAGCAAATACCATTCTTTTATAAAAAGAATTTTTATGCCCCACCTAGGGGCATTATGTTTTTCCGTCTGTACGTCTGTCAATCCCACACAACTTGGAACTTGGTACACATGTTCCCTATGCTATAAAAAAGATGTGGTATGATTTCCAATGAGATAACTCTCCACAAGAGGCCAAAATCACACAGCAATTAACAACTATAGGTCATGGTATGGCCTTCAACAATGAGAAAAGCCCATACAGCATAGTTCGCTATAAAAGCCCCGGAAATGACAATGTAAAACAATTCAAACAAGAAAACTAACGGCCTTATATGATCTTTCTAAATTTCATAGTCTACTGAACCTAAAAAATACTATTTGATATAAGTCTTTAAATATGGAGTCAAAGAGTCACCAGATGTGTAGATTATTGCTACTTTGGTGCTAGTGATTTCCTACAATAAATCCTGGCTTTATGCACTGAGTTCTTGCTTTATCAGAGATACTTGGTTACCTTAGCGTGGGACAGTTAATGAATAGTAGATCCCCAAGTCAAATATTGTGATAATTTGTAAGTTTGACTATTGATAGCATTAAAGTTACATGTATTTAAATCTCAATCTATGATACGGAATAATAACTGATCTTACTCTGTTTCAGAATTCATTGGAAGAAAAGAAAATGAGAGAAAGAGAACAAAAGTTAGATTTTATTGCTAATACAAATGAGAAACATTGTTCGCAGTGTGCCTGTGTATGGACAAGACTTGTGTCACACCGTTGACGTGTTCAGAGATATGAATAGGACGCATGTTAAAGACAATACATGGAAAGGTTTAGGCATGGTCTACTGTCGTAATGTCCATACCTGGCCTAATGTAAATCATCCAGTTATTACTGGAAACAAACCAAAGTGCTTTCAAATCTTATAAATACTCCAGAACAATTCCTACACAAAATGGAGGATATCCTGCTAAGGTTTGTATACTTTTCTTCATTTATTACTGTACAAAAAAGACTTCTCTGTCAAATGTTATCAAACTTAAACCGCAAAACCATTGATCAAGTTTGAATTGGGGTTGCATCACTTTTACCATTCTTGAGTGATGTTCATTTATAATGTTATATGCAAGCAGGGGCACTCATCTGTTCTCCATGTACACATTCTCAATTTATTCCTTTATTCATCTTTCCCAAGAAAGGCAGACAATTTACAAGAAAAAAATCTCGTATACAGAACAGATAAGCCTTCAATAATGAGACAACCTGTACCATATGATTAGCTATGAAAGTCTCAAAACAAGAAACAATTGAAACAAGAATGTTAAACAGATAGTGCCAGTGTAGATGTATAAAAGCATACCTTGTACTGTGATGACATTGAATGTTGTGTTCATCATATCTGGTCATGCTATATAAAGGGCCTCAACTCCTACCTTCATGTTAATATTACATGAAGGTAGATAATAAAATGCCTACAATCTACAAATTATATTATAATAATATCATATAACTGCCGAGACATTCATTATAGATGTGAAAGGATATTTAGAAGAAATATGTAAAATAATTGCAGCTGATTAAGAATATTATATTGTATCTGTAAATTTGTGTAGAAAAAGGCTGGTTTCTATATAGATGTTATATTTGTAGGTACACATTCATCACTCCTCCTTGTACAGCTCCCAGATTCAGATGCATGTGTCTCATCCACCTCCTCAATATCTGGTGGAACAAAGGAGACGGGAGACACTACTGCAGAGTCAACTGTCTCCTAAGGCAACTTGTCTTCATCCTATATCAACCAGACTTCTGGTACAGTTCCCAGAAAAACGTTTGATACAGTATGATTGTGGTAAGTCTATCACAAAACTCTAGTCACATTCCTATTCCATTTACTGAAACACTATCTGGAATTGGAAATTTGTGTCGTGCCTAAAAATCTCAAATGGTAATATTGACTTAGGAAAAGAATACATTGATTAATAAATTCATGATAGATACCAGGATTAAAATTTTGTACTCGAGACGAACATTTTGTCTACAAAGGACTCCTGAATTAGTGATGCTTAAATAAAAGAGTAAAACACCAAAGAGCAAGCTAGTGGGGAAAACCATAATAAAAGAATGTACATGTACTGCAACACAAATAGAAATAACTTGATTTTTTTATCCTGACTAAAGTTAAATGCATATGATGATAGTTTAGGAACAGTTATGATTTATTTTGCTTTATTTCAGGAAAACTTCAAGTGCTGGATATTTTATTACATAGACTTAAAACAGAAGGACATAGAGTGTTAATATTCACACAGATGACAAAAATGTTGAACATTTTAGAGGCATTCCTAAATTACCATGGACATATATATTTACGTCTTGACGGAACAACTAAGGTTGAACAAAGACAATTCCTAATGGACCGATTCAATGCGGATAGGAGGATATTTGTGTTTATTTTATCCACACGATCAGGTGGTATAGGTGTGAATTTGACAGGTGCTGATACTGTGATATTTTATGATAGTGACTGGAATCCAACTATGGACGCTCAAGCTCAGGATCGATGTCATAGGATTGGTCAAACCAGAGATGTTCATATCTACAGGTAAAAATATGTGTAGATTTTTCTTCATTTGTTTTTTTCTAAATATGAAGTATGAGAAGAAAAAAGATCTATAGAACTTTTTCAAAAAATTTCAATGATCTTTATAAAAAAAAAAATATATGTCTTGTATAATTAAGAAATATTGCCCATTTTAACATGGGTACCTATAATATTTGTCGATATTTTACACTAAGCGTTGGAATGTTTGGTTTGTCTGAACCTTTTTAGTTTGTTTGTATTTACCTATGTTGAAATATGACAAATTGACAATTTGAGATTTCACTGATGGTTAAATTTGTTTGGCTTGGTAGTAAGTGAAGTCTACCAATTCATTAGTATATGGTCAACGTTTTTGATACCAGTTTGATTTAATTGTAGACTTGTGAGTGAGAGGACTGTAGAAGAAAACATCTTGAAGAAAGCCAACCAGAAAAGAATGTTAGGTGATATGGCCATTGAAGGAGGAAACTTTACTACAACATTCTTCAAAGAGGTATTGTTCTTATCAAGTCATCTCACACCACATCTTCCTATATCTGTTAACATTTAATTTCACAATTTTCAAATTAACTTGATGTAGTTAAGTATGGAAATTTAAGTTTTACATATTCACGACAAATTAATTTAAAAGTTGAGACATATCTGTGACAACAGTTTATGTTTTATGGTGTATTACAGTTGTGTAAATTATTAACAGCCCATTTTAGAATTTTGTGATTTATATTTATAGCAAACAATCAAAGACTTGTTTTCTGAGCCGTCAGGTTTAGATTCCTTGGTGAAGGAGAAGGAAGACAGAAAAGAAAAAGAAGAGACTGTCCCTGTCCCACCTGAAGCTGCTGATCTGAAAATGAAATCTATGAAAGAAGTAGCTGGTGGTGATGATAATCCAGTCTCATCAGATACATCAGTTATCACTCAGTTTGAAAAGGTATACATAAATAGACAATGTTCAAGTCGCATTTGGATAGTTTCAGTGAATGTCGTTCGTTAATTTAGGGACATATTTACTGACCTCCAATGCTGAACGAGCGGCTGAAAAAATATGCTATAAAAACAACATCAGAAGTCCATAAATACATGGGAAAAAATTCCACACCCATAAGTGACTTCAGCTGGCCCCTAAAAAATATGTTTTCTAGTTAAGTGAAATGGATGTCACTACAGAACAAACATTTTGCTAGTTTATCCATGTAGACAACCACAAAGATGCTTAATTGTTGGCTTGCTGTCAGATTGATGCTTAGTTCTCATCACCTTATAATTAAAATCATTGTGACATTTGCAGGCCCTGGCCAAGACAGAAGATGATACTGATGCTGTTGCAGTTGATCAAGTAAAAGCTGAACAAAAAGCAGAACTGGCAGAATTTGATGAAAATATCCCCTGGGATGAAAGAGAGGCTGAAAGAAAAAGGGAAGAAGATGAATCCAAAGTGGAAATGGAATTAGCTATGTTAGAAAAGGAGGTAAGTGTAGTTAAACACAGGATATAATTCTGAATTTCATATTTACAATAACTGTTGTTGGGTTCATGTGCTGTAAATGGACAAATTAACTTGACTTTTAGGAGTATAAAAATAATTTGATATATATATGGTCACTTATAAAAAGAAAAATTTAACTTCACTTATAAAAATATGAATATATAATGAACAAGATACATTCTCAATAAGATTAGAAAATAGCACATATAAATCACTGAGAAGTTGGCTAGAAAGAACATAATACAACATAAAGTTTACCCTTAAACAGTTTATTGTCTATTATCCTTATTTACTTATGTTAATGAAATCAGTTAAATTCTTTTTTTACATCTGACTGTTTAGTGCACAAATAAATAAATAAAAAAAATTACATCTGAATATTTAGTGCATAAATAAATTTTAAAAAATACATCTGAATATTTAGTGCACAAATAAATAAATTTAAAAAAAATACATCTGAATATTTAGTGCATAAATACTTCTTCTTCTTTGTATAAGCTTCCTATAGACAGGAACACCTCTAATGATATTAGAGTATATATGAGGGTAATTTTGTGGATAATTTTTTTGTTTTTGTTTCTTTACAACTATGTACATTTAAAAAAAAAATACATCTGAATATTTAGTGCACAAATAAATAAATAAAAAAAATTACATCTGAATATTTAGTGCATAATGTGTTTACTTTAGTTCATTTATCAGATAAAACACCATATAGCTGATACACAAACTTTTTGATGTAAATATCTGATTTGTATGTTTATCTTGTAGCTAACACCAGTGGAGAGATATGCAGTTATCTTCATGGAGGATGAGATGGATCCCTTAGCTGAAGAACTACAGATTGCAGAGGTAGTACTAGCAGCAAATTTCATCTTCAATCTATTGTATAAGCCATGTTGGTCACATTCTCTGTACTGAAATTTTACATCAATATCTTGTACAAGCCATTTAAGTTGCATTATCTGATCTGAACCTTTTTATGATTTTGACCTGTAAAAGTTTGTCACTGTACATCGATTAGAAAATAATAAAATTCTATCACATGTTTGAAACTAACTATGCACCAAATCATTTTAATAGAAGGTTTGCACACCTTGAAATAGCTCAAAATAACAGGACGATAAATTTTATTTTGCCACCAAATACACTTCTTTAGACCGATTAAAATCTTGGTTCACTAGTATAGGAGTACACCACTTATTATTTTTCATGGTTTTATTAAACATTATGCTATAAAAACTATGTTGTGATACATAAATGGTCTTGATAATTTATATATGATTGTTGTCTTGGTAAATGATGTAGATGTTGTCAGCTCTTTTTATGGAATAGTTGTCATTACAATATTTTGATTTTCTATTTTAGGAGGATATACAGAATGCCAAGAAAGATTGGGAGCTTGGTCGATTGAAGGCTTTAAAGGAAGAAGAAGAAAGACGTCTGGAGGTTGAAGAAGATGAGATGCTGTTTACATACACCAGGGAGGATGCGTTTAACCAGGTGAAGAAATCGGCCAAGAAAGCTAAATCTGCTAAGGCCAAGACACCGGCACGTGATCGTACCCCATCAGCTAGGAAACGTCCAATTAAGAAAAAGGATGAGAATTATGTTATAGATGAGGATAAAAGGCGATCAGATCAAGGGCTTTCTGATCCTATTTTCCGTACTCCCAAGTTAGGTGTAGGGAGACCTCCCAAAAACAAAACCCCTAAACAAACCCCAAATAAACAAACTCCAAAATCTGCCAAAGGTAGAAAATCAGTAGACAAAGTAGATGTAGAAATTATTGATGTAAATGATACACCAAAACAATTAAAATCAAAGAGGCAACGTCCACCAAAAACTACACCTAAAATGACAGAAGAAGAAAAAGCTCAAACGTCCAAACTAGTCTCAAAAATACTAGCTCAGGCCAACCAAAAAGTACCAGCAGCATGCACACCACCTCCAAATATTACATCATTGCAGCAAGAACAAACTACATATTCACAACAGCTTCTTGCTCAGAGTCAAAAGGCAGACTTATCAAGAGCACAGCTGGTGTCAGCCATGCAGAAAATGCAGGCAGCAAACATGTCATCAAAACCTTCAATGCATCAACCACAACTTCTTACACCATCACAACTACAACATCTGAAACAAATTATCTCTAGTGCTAGTCGTAACATAACACCTGGTCAAGCACTGCCTCAACAGATCCAGGGTCAGCAATACATCACACAGTCACCAGTCAAATCTTCTCAAGGAGCTCCAGTTCAGCAGTTGTTCTTACAAACCTCTCCTAATCAACCAGGTCAATATGTCATTTCTCAAGGTCAAAACATGGTTCCACAGTTAATCACACAACATCTTCCACAGATACAACAGATTCAGGGTGCTCAGACAGTTGTCACTCCGTCTTTTGTTCAGGTTCAGGGGCGAGGTGGTATGGTTGGTACACCGACTTTGTATCAGGTTCAAGGTTCACAGCCTGGTGCTGCACCGTCTCTGGTACAAATACAACAACCACAAAACATTCCAGCTTTCCTACAGGTTCAGAATTCATCAGCACCAGGTTCTGCTCCTCAGATGATTCAGGTTCAAGGTTCACAGCAGGCCTCTAGAATGATTCAGGCAACATCTAAAACAACACCTACTACACAAGTTGTTCACTTTCAAACATCACCATCTGCACTTCTTGCTCAGATTCAGGCATCTAGAGTTCATGGCATTCAACAAGGTCAAAGAAATCCAAACTGTCAGTCAGTTTTATCTTCAGTACAAAAAACACACCCTACAATTGTACAGGCACCTCAAGGTACACAGCTTGTCATACCACCTTCAAAACAGACACCATTAAAAAGTTCCCAGTTCCCATCATATGTAGCCACTTCACAGTCCAACACAGTTCTATCACAAGTTCAAATGGGCACCACACCTTCCATAATCAATGTACAGAACATGCCACAACAATCCATTAAATCAGCCACAAATAAACCTACCCAGTATGCAACAGTTCAGGACATTCAGCTGGTTGTAACAAACTCGTCTGGTATTCCTAAGGTTGTCAGTGCACAAAGGTCATCTCCAGCAATACAACAAGCTAGACCACAAACTGTACAAGTTGTTGCATCACAAGCATCTCTAACAGGAGGCACAGTACAACAAATCAAACCAGTGCCACAGCAAGTCATTACACAAAACAGTGCAGGACAACCTGTCTTGTCATTCATTAGAATGGCAGGCAATCAGAACACACAACAAGTACAAGTAAACCCCTAGCATCAGTTCTGCTCCTCGGCCTGCAGCTGGTCAGCAAGGTGTGGTCTATTTACAATTGGCAGGTGGCAAAGCTATACCTGTCTCGTTAGCTAGCTCTCAAATGACCATGCCAGTTGTGAAAGCTGAGAGAGCCAGGAGTACTGCTGTACTAAAGTACGAAATGTCATGCCTACACTTGTTGTCACACAGGGAGGAATACAAATGGCTAATGGTCCTGTAACCACTAGCAGGATTAACTCCCCTGTTTCTAGATTTCAAGTGGCTGGTAATGTTGGACAGGTACAGAGAGTTAACAGGCCACCGCTAGTGGCAAGTGCTCGTCCTGCTATAGCTACAGTTAGCATGGCTGCTAGGCAGCAATCACCTGCTTCAACTGTCCCCTCCTCCGTGGAACAATCCTAATCTAGTCATTCGGACAAGGAGGGCGGCTGTTCAGGAGGTAGTAAACAAAGCAGGGCTGGAAAATGGGGAAATCCCCATTATTCAAAATCAAAGTATTGTTAAACCAGATACAAATCATATACCTAGTGCTAATGTAGATAGTAAAAATGGTTGTGTTGAAGATCATGGTTAGATTGTACTTAAGTGTGTAATTGATGGTCAAAACCGTTGTATATGTTAGGCTAACCTAGTTCTAAATTTAACATCTGTCACCTTCTCAAAATGTAAAATAATTAAAGGATTTAAAAAAAAAAGAGTAATTACATTTTTTGGGAAAATTTGAATTGTTTTTGAAACTTTTTTTATGGGAATCATTTTTTAGGAAACCCACTAATCTTATGGTTTATCGAGATAAATGATGGATGTTAAATATAGAATGAAGGATGAGTCTTATGAATGTAAACAAAAATGTACATAGAAGATTGAAGAGTTTGCATTTAATTTGATGATGTTTATATGAAGTTTCATTGACCGAATGAGAAATGTTTGAATGGTTAAACCTGTAAATATAGAGTGTGTGTCTTCTCAATTGTCTAGATGTCTTGAGATAGGACAAATTTTTATGAGATATTTTTAAGAGAGGAGGTATAAATGTAATTTGATACAAATCCATTATTTTTGCATGGTATTTACTGCTTTGCTTAGAGCAGTATAAGATTGTCATAATTCCTATATAAAATATAGCACAATTTTGAATCGCCATTCATACAAAATTTTTATTGTATTTCAAATAGTTGCTTTTCATGTTCTATTCATTAGTTGATACACAATTTCAATTACAAGTAATTAGATTTTTTTCAAGTTTTATGCATCTTTGAGGAATTTGTAAAAGTGTTAAAGACTAATTTTTGTATAACAGACATCTTCCCAGAAATCAGGTTATCATGATATCACTTGCCTTCGCCTGCTTGGTTCAAAACTTTTATTTGTAGTTTACTTGGTTATTGAGGGAGAAAATTAAACTTATAAGTATTTGGTCAGTTTATCAAAAGAATCAATAATGTCATATATCCTAAGATATAAAACCAGATTACACCATTCATTGTAATGTTTTGTTTTTATAGGTCAGTGTTAAGGTCAATGACACATTTTGTTCTTAAAATCTGTGATCAGCAATTTTAAGTAGACCTGCAATATTAATTTTTTTTTTTGTCAGAAAAAAGTTCATTAAATTTCAACAGAAAATTTTTTAATTTTCAATCAGATAACTATTATTGATATACATATATTAGACATTCAAAACCAGCAAGAGATGGAAGGAAGCTGAGTTTAGATTTTATTTTGCAAATATAGAAAATGTATATATTGTCAAGTTAACATTTTGTATTTCTAATTTACTACATACAATAAATACAACAACAAAAAAATCTGAAATCAACAAAAGGAGAAAACGTTTTATTTACAAATTCTGTTTTGCAGATATTTATAACTATTTTTATTAACAAATCTATAAATTTACTTTAGTAGATTATTTAGGACCTTAAATATTTTTCTTCTCTGATTCCAAAGGAACAGAACATTTACATGTGATGGTTATAAATAGAGAAAAAAACTGATGTATGTAATGTAATAATTCTAAGAATTCTACAAGAATGTATTTGCTAGTGTTTTGAAAAGATGATTGGTTGTTTGAATGTTGCACAAGTTTAGATTAGCACAAGTTTTTATGTTTTGTATATAAGATAACAATGAATATTTGTATGTCATTTCCATTCATTTGTAAATGATTTTGATGAAAAAAGGATAAAAATAAACATTTATGTAACAAATGCTGTGTTTCTGCATCTCTTTATAAACATGTGTGAAGATTTTGTCATTCTGTTAGTCAGGAAAAGGTCTTAATTGACTGTATAAGTGACAATTTTTTTCCTGAATTTTATTCTAGAATCGCATTCTAATCTCAACCAAACTTGAAAATAGAATAGCTTTAATTGATATAACAAAATGACAGAACTTTGTGTATGTTTATCAGCCAGGGGTGATATAAGGTTTATGGTGTCATTGTGGAAATTCTGTATCTCCTTTTAGGAAACTTACTAAAATTACAGGCATGTTTGTTTGGCTTAACTGAGGCACCACACAACCTTTTATCATTATTGGCCTGATGATGCAGATTCCACATCACCATAAATGTTTATATTTACCAAACAAAATAGACTCTGGTTGTCTGAAAACTTGCTATTAGAAAATTTAGTAAGTTTCCCTCTTGTGTGGCCAATAGTAGTCATGCTCAGGTTCTTGTGGCCAATAGTAGTCATGCTCAGGTTCTTGTTGGCCAATAGTAGTCATGCTAATGTTCTTGTTGGCCAATAGTAGTCATGTCAGGTTCTTGTGGCCAATAGTAGTCATGCTCAGTTCTTGCTGCCAATAGTAGTCATGCTCAGGTTCTTGCTGGCCAATAGTAGTCATGTCAGGTTCTTGTGGCCAATAGTAGTCATGCTCAGGTTCTTGCTGGCAATAGTAGTCATGCTCAGGTTCTTGCTGGCCAATAGTAGTCATGCTCAGGTTCTTGCTGGCCAATAGTAGTCATGTCAGGTTCTTGTGGCCAATAGTAGTCCTGCTCAGGTTCTTGCCAACATCCTGTTGGATTGTCATAGATGAGGTCAACAGTTCACTGACAGGCTTAGAATGGCCACTATATACATTAAATAGTGTCCAAGATTGTCTTCAATGGTTCAGTGATCTAAAGCCACAATATTGATTAGCCACTATATACATGAAATAGTGTCTCCAAGATGGTCTTCAATGGTTCAGTGATCTAAAGTCACAATATTGATTGATTGATTGTGTTTTAACACCACTTTTGAGCTATTTCGTGGTGTCCAGAGAAAACTACTGACCTGGATAGGAATAAAGCCACAACATGGTATATTAAGTCTCCAAGATAGTTGTCAATGGTTCAGTGATATAAAGCCACTATATACATGGTATATTAAGTCTCCAAGATAGTTGTCAATGGTTCAGTGATCTAAAGCCACAATATACATGGTATATTAAGTCTCCAAGATAGTTGTCAATGGTTCAGTGATCTAAAGCCACAATATACATGGTATATTTGACTTGTTTGACACATGGATTTAATATGGTAGTAGTTAATAGTATATGGGTATCATGGACATTCAAAGAATAGAAGAAATTTTCTGATCTGCTGACAAAGGTCAATTGTGCTTTGCAAGTTGCTCATATTATTTTAGTTTTGTGTTGGATTGATTTATTACAACATTTGGGATTGATTTGTTTTCAAGCTTAAAAGATGATGAGGAATGCATGGATAACAAATTGTAATCATCAATTAGCTTGATTGATTGTTGCTTGTTAAACATCAAGTGGCAATTTACAAAAAGGGAGAGAATTCTATATGTTCTGTTGGTTAGATTCATGGTGCATTTAATTTCACTTCTTTGTAAGGGGGATGAGAATATTAACTTGATGTATACAAATGGTAGAAATAGGATGTGGTACACTTACTAAAGTGTTTTATGATTTGGTTTATGTAAATAGATACAACAGAAATATGTAACTAGGATGCTATTCAGCCAAACAACATACTATAAGATGCAACATGTGATGATTTGGAGCCTGAAGCAAATGCACAAAAAAATATAGAATTAATTATTCATCATCATCTATTCTTAAAGGCTATTGCCTTCTTGCTGATTGACTAGGACAGGGTTCTTCTACAAGTGTTCACAAAATATTTGAATTTCTGAAACAATTTCAAACAAACCTGTTTGAAAAAAGGGTATGCTGAATGAGAGAAGGCCAACAAGAATTTCTTTCAAGGTCAAGACAATAACAGGAGTTTAACCAAGTGGCGTGGAAGTCAGAATGGGCTTTGTATAATGAATGCTGTTAAGGCATCAACATTTTGAATTGCTGAGAAAAATCTTTTCATCCCATATACGCATCAAACTTGATAATTTTTCATGGAGAGAAATACTCAAGTATTATTAAGTTGCTTTTTAGGATTTTACAACCCTTCCTTGCTTTAAAATGATATCTTTGTAAACATAACAAGATATTTCCAAGCTAATAATGCATTATGAGTGTTATAGAATCCATATTGACCTTGAGGTCACTAGGTGGAAGGTTTATGACATGGTAGCAATTTTAGTAAAATAGGGCCACATTTTAATTTCATAATCTAAATCATATACTAGGAAGATCACAATTTCTTCAATAGACCTAGATTTTTTAGTAAAGTTTGGTTTCAACACGACTTGTTAGCATGAATAGAATATTAAGTCTTTGTTTGATAATAAACCTTTGAAATAAAGGATCTGTTTATGTTGTTGCGACTTGTTCAACAGGTCTAATTTTACAACCAATTAATGGAAAGAAATTTAGGCAAAATTTGGGTGTATTGTTTCACCACGAAGAGTACTTGATAACTTAGAGTGGCATCTACTACAAATCCCTCTATAAGGACAGTAACTCAGCGTGTGTATCCTTGGTGCTTCTGTCTATAATAGCACATATAATATCTGATTTCAAGTTCTCTGATGTTACTTTACAAACCTGTGTTCTGTACAACTATAAAAACTTTCATTAGTTGATAATACATAGTGTTACAAATATGTTTAGTATTGATGCCATTGGGTTGCTATTAGTTTGATGTATACCCCACAACTCTTTTATTCATATGGACTGATGATCTGTACTTTTGAAAGGTTTTCATTGTTGAAAAAAAGATTGATTTGTGCATTGATGTTCAAATCAGTGAGTCAATCAAATGAAAATAAAATCTTTTATATAAAATGGGGTGTTTTATACAGTGTGCCTGTTTCTGTACATTGATCAGGTAATAAATAAATTCCAACCAAGCAACAAAAAACTTTTGTCCATCAACATTCTGAAAAAAATAAAGCCTCTTGAATATAAACCCATATTAAAAACAATAAAATGCTTGCAAATCACATGCCTAAAAACACTTACAATTCTTGACCGAGCTGATTTTGGAGATTGATTTGATTTCCTAAGGTACTATGCATTACATACATACACCATTGTTCATCTCTCATTTCATGAAATTGAATTGTACAGATAAATAAAACTTCTAAAATAATCCAATCAAGAAACATGTGTTGTTTGTAATGGAAGTTTTCATGGGTCTTGATTTTTGGACAATTTTGTTCTATACAATAATGTTGTAAAGTATTTTAGTGATTTGCCAAGTCTTTATTTAGAATTTTCTATTTTACAGGTCTTTAAATCTGATGTTGATCAAGAAAAAATGACAGTAAGTATATACGAGAATAGTATTAAACTGTAATAAATGTAATTGTCATGTCTTACTGAATTAGTGATGTTCAGCAACAGACTTTCAATCTAGTCTTTCCACACTTTTTGTAGCTGACTATGCATTATGGGCTGTGCTCATTGTTGAAGGCTGTACGGTCATTTATAGTTGTTAATGTCTGTGTCATTTTGGTCTCTTGTGGAGAGTTGTCTCATTGGCAATCATACCACATCTTTTTTATAAACAGATTTCTGTACTATGAAATCACTGTAATAAACATGTGGATGAACTATGATTGATAACTATTGGTTAAACACTAAACATTGTTTTGAATCAACAGATGTGGACTCCTCCCACTCCACCACATGATGATAATGACATCTACATTGACCAATCAATGTGCTTCCTGTATGAAACACAGTACTATGCCAGAGACACAGCTACCACCCATCTACATCAAGAAAGAACACAAGAAACCCAAGATTGAATCCATCACAAGTAAGTCATGTATAATGATGACTTACTTTGTTTGTTTTGTAACTGAGATTGCTGATTATTGGACAGAAATAGAAGCTTTGTCAATATTATTTTTTGCAAAGTTGTAAAACTTCATAAAAAATCTTGTCACTAGAATTTAAATTGTTTTTATTGCAAATTATCCATAAAATGAAAATATTGCAAAACTGGTATTTAGATTTAATTTTGACTAACATGACGACTGAACTTTATATTTATATTGAGATATCTAATAAATTTAACAGCTTTCTATTTAAATCTTACTTCTTGCAGCAAGAAAACAGAAACAAAGAAAAGAAGAACAACCTCGAGTTCCACGGTCATTGTTTGACAGACCTACATCTGCTCTTCTCAAGTTACGCAGGGAGGCCAAACTAAAACAAGGCTTACTGAAACCATTCCGTCCCGTCCCACAGATGATTAACAAACCACCAGATCCAACACCCTGATCATCCAGAATGGCTCATACATGAGGATTGGGCATTGCTACAGGTAAAGTAATGAACTGTCATACAATAACATGTTGATATAAAGACTATACGTGTAATCATAACTGTTATTCATATCTTTTCTCATTTTGTCAAATGATGCCAATATATTTATATTATTGAAGTTGTTTATATTTACAAGATCAAATTAAAGCAATACTTTTTGCACATAGCAAACAAACAAAAAATGATTAGAAACATAATTTTATCTGTAATACAACAGAAAGATGAAATTGATTATTTATATGTTATAAAAAAACTGCCATATATTAAAATAGTAATGAAACACAATCTACAGTTATATCAGAAGATTCTGTAATATATATTTTACAGGCTGTGCAGACGATATTTGATGTACCCTTGAATTTAATGGTTGTGTCTCCTGCTCACTTACCAAACTGGGACTTAGTGGCAGATATTGTCAATAGTTTAAGTCGAGTGTATCGTTCAGCCAAGCAGTGTAAAAATAGATACGAAAATGTAATCATCCCGAGGGAGGAAGGGCAGAATTCTGTATGATATCAACCCTAAAAAACAGAGCAAGAAAACTAAAGGAATTTATAAGGTTAGCAATAAGGTAGTATACATACATATTTACAACTTGACCATTTAACAAGCGTTTGAATATAATTACTTTTGTATACTTATGATTAAAAAGGAAGTAATTTTGATTGATTTATAGAACAAAATGTTCGTTTAGTTTGAAAGTTATCATGAGAAAATCAGCATTTCATCAGTGATATAGCTTCTTATCAGCAAATTAACCATAGAATTTTTCTATCTGAGCAGTTTTAGAGTGACATTCTTAAAATTTAAAGAGAAACTAGTGAAAGGCACAACCATCACATTAAAAACTTTAAAAAGCCTGAAAGGTCTCTTTGGTTAAGGAATATAGTAAACAGACCATACAATCTAGCTAAGATGTAATGTTGGTAGTACCTGTGAATAGTTTTCTGTTAACTTTTAAACAGTTCTTCTTTGAATTAACATCAACCATTTTCAAAAAATAAGTTAATACGTAATATTAAGTCCAATTTATTTTTTCAGACAAAGAACAACCGACCAATGAGAACAAGTCAGTTATTTGTACAAGATAACCAGAATGCTATCAGTATGTTATATAGTCTGAGGTTTGATGGGGTCAAGGGTATAGCCACTAAACGGCCACCTCCACTAAAACAGACACTGGTTAATCCTACATTAAAGAATCCAAAGCATGCATCTGTCCTGTCGGAGAATGAAATCAACTATGAACAGCCACTGACACCAATGCAGGTGGCGGAGATCAGGGCAACAGAGAATACAGAGGGAAAAGAAACAAAATCAAGCTGCAGCTGTAAGATTTTATCATTTACTCTCAACCCTATAACCAGTATTTATTTATTCATTTATTCTGTGAAACTTTTTGTCATCAGCTTCAAGGGTAATCTCGAAATATAAATCGTGTGAATATTAAAAATATTATTTTTACATATGTGTGAAGTAACAAATGCAGATATATTGAAATACATGCAAATACAGGAAAAATATAAGGAACAAATTTACTGTAGTTCTTTAAAAAAGTAATATTTCATATAGTTATTTAAAAGACTTAGTTTTGAGATCAAAGTAATTTGTTTATATTTTTCAAGTTAAAGAAAAATTAGCTCCCCTTGCTTTTAGAATTTTTAGAAATATTGTTCATTTAAGTTGTAACTGATTGCTTAATACTCCTTTCCCAATAGGCTGCTTCTGCCGAACAACAGCTTCAGAAATCTCAAGCACAAACTACCCAGGCTACCCCTACACCTGCCACACCTTCCCAAGGAACCACTGCTGTCGTGGTGGCACAAAGTATAGCTGGAGCAGTGACAGGTCAACAGCTACAACAGATCTACACTACTGTTACAACAGCTGGTCTCGTAAGTCATCTCAACACTAGGGTCACAACAGCTGGTCTCGTCAAGCTTGCTTCTAGTTTTGTTCTGTCAGTAGAGAATATCAACAGGTTATAATTGTAAAGCTAAGCAACCAACTATTCATTATGTAATTAGTTGGGTACTAAAGAGCTAGCAATGAATTGACATATTATAATAGAATTATATTTCATTAAGTCAAATTGTCATTTAAGGTCACATTTTACTGCACAGGCTTCAACCAAACCTTAATACCACAAATGCTTTCTTATCAACAACTCAAATTCATTAACATTTTGCACATCATATACATGTGTATCTAATTTTTTTGTGGCATTGAAAGAATGTTATAATGATGACAGAATAACATGTCTGTTGAATATTTAATTTCTTTCCTTGATAAGATAAGTTTTCTATTTACAGCAGACGGCTACATTAGCCAAGACTGCTGTAGGACAGGCAGTGACGGCTGTATCCTTACCTCGGGCTGCCAGTAACATTGTAGTTAATACACCACCAGAGTGGCATCTAACTTTGCTGCTATCAATAGACGGATGAGTCAGGCCAGTGCTGGCCAGCCTGCCACAGTGGTAAGAATAACTAGAAAATTTCCATTCTCCAATCTTAAAGAAGAAACTTATTTTCAAGTATTTGCAATATTCAAGTTGATTTAGAAACATCATTTTCAAAAATGTGAATCCAAGAATCAATCATAATTTAAGCAACATAATTTATTAAATTAACAAATGTTTTATCATGATGTAGTAGTATTGCAATTTTATAGGAGACTGGTCTGTGAAAATCCCAACAAGTTGATGTATTCTAACTTGAAATTTTGCAACATTGATTAAAGAGTATTTTAAATTCAACTTTACCTATACTCAAAAAGTACTTTTTTTTAATATAATTGAGAAAGGAAATGGGGAATGTGTTTAAGCCACAACAACCCGACCATAGAGCAGACAACAGCCGAAGGCTACCAATGGGTCTTCAATGTAGCGAGAAACTCCACACCCGTAGGTTTCCTTCAGCTGGCCCCTTAAAAAATATGTATACTAGTACAGTGATAATGAACGTCATACTAAATTCCGAATTATACACAAGAAACTAAAATTAAAAATCATACAAGACTAACAAAGGCCAGATGCCTGCCTCCCCATTATGAAAGAGTATGAATGATAAGATTATTGATGTATTTTAGGCTGTATCAAATATGTTGACATCAGCTATCAGAGCTCAGCGGCCAGCAGCTCCTCAAACCATCCAGGAAATTACCTCTGTAAGTCAGGGGTGCCACAGGACAGATAGCTCAGATAACTACAGCTAGGACACAAGTTTCTACAGTAACTACATTGACACCAGCTCAGTTAGCAGTGGCAGCAGCCCAACAACGGATACCTGGTATCACAACTATAGCTGGAAGTAAGACCTTCGAAAGACTTATATTTTATAAAACAATGAAAATCTGTATTTGGTGATGTGTACTTTTGATTTATAACTATTTGCTCTAAAAGAAAGCTGAATTATTTTCTTTAAATAAGATTTTTTGTTAAATGTAATTAGTTGATGTCAGACAAAACATTTGTTTCCTCTTGTGTTGTTTACATTTATAGTTTTGAAATATAATATAGGATATGCTTTTAGTTATTGGACAATGACCTTTAGCCTTTGTATTGTTGTCACATAAGCATTTTAAACAACTTATTACATAACCATGTAATATATAATTATTAATTAATACACCTATGAAGCTACCTTGTAAATTGTTGTTGTAACTTTAATAATGTACTTTGTAGATACTGTGGTAGGACAACAACTGACAGTAGCAGCTGGTAAAACACTGACACCACAACAACAACTATTACAACAGAGACATCTGATTGGTCACCAGGCTATACAACAACAACAACAACTCAGGATGCAGAAACTTAATATTACAGTAAGTAAATCCTAACATAAGACAACACCACAATTTTATTGCACACGAAATGTGAATATTGAAGGTAAATAAATAGTCATCTTAAAATATGAATATAAAAAAAGATGTGTATGATTGCCAATGAGACAACTCTCCACAATAGATCAAAATGACACAGAAATTAACAGCTATAGTTCATGGTACAGCCTTCAACAATGAGCAAATCCCTTACTGCATAGTCAGCTATAAAAGACCCCGAAATGACAATGTAAAACAATTCAAAGGAGAAACTAACAGCCTTATTTATGTACAAAAAATGAACAAAAAACAAATATGTAACACATAATCAAACTACAATAGTTCATTTTCCTTTCAATATTTGCTTTTAATTTAATATTTGTCTCATTAAACATTTTTCTCACATTTTCAGCAACAGCAATTACGTCAGATTCAACAGAGTGCTCGTCCAGGATTCCACAGAAAACAGTAATAGCTCAACAGCTCGTCACCAGTGTGGCTCAGGTACTACCAGAATTATTATACATTCCTGATTTCCATAATATATATTTATTTGATGTTAACTGTATTGGCAAGGACCATGATTAATCAGGATAAGTTCCTGAAGCTGGTCCAGAAAATAAACAGGATAAAATAGTCAAGTCATCATGGTCATAATTATACCAGGCTTTAAAAAAGTGGGGGTATACCAATTTACCTCTGTCCATCTGTCCCATGAATATTTTTAAGTCACATCTTTCTCATGAATACATTTCAAGGATTTCTGAAATTCGGTTTCAGGGTGTATACGAGTGACAGTCAGCTATACCATGTAATGCATTTTCAGATTCATAACTGAACAACTTCCTGTTTACCTTATAATTTTACAGGAAATATCATTAGTGAGCAGTAGCTTCACTTGTTATTCTTGTTTTATCAGCCTTCTTGTGTTGCATGGTCACCTCGAGTGTGGGAGGTCTTGGATTCAAACCCATGTAAGGGTCAAATCAAGACTTAAAATTGATATCTGTTTCTCCACTTGTCTGCTACAAGACAGAATGTTGTTTCCTGGTTATATATTTCTGTAGACTGTTACCTTATTAACTACTAAAAGAAACTTATTAAAATCTGGCTCACAGTGTTGATCTAAACCAAGTAGAATTCGTATGTTCTCTTCATTATAAGCATGTTATATATGCCAGTGAAAGGTAAACGCCAATTCATCATCATCAAGAGTGTTTCTGTTTTTTATGCCCCCGCCACACCCTTGTACCTTCTATGTATGAACATCATGAAATTGGTTTCTGTTCTCCAACTTTAGTTTGCCTCAGTTCAGTTCAGTTTCTTGTATGTTCCTCCATTCATTGCGGAGCACTATCCATAGGATATAATTGTAGCAAATATATACACCTTAAAACATAAGCATGATAAGGGAACATATAAACTTATGTAAAGATAAATGAATAAAGGTAATATGATCAAAAGCTAGTCATTTCGGAATTTTACCATAAAATTTATAAATCATAATCATAATGTGCTGAGGTGTAAGACAAAGTTAAGCAAGAACTCAACCAAATGTTATAAAACTTATACACAATGCTAATTACCATAAATACAATTCAAGTTTGAATTTGGGTGACATCACTATTTACATATCCTCATTTAATGCTTTATAGGTTCCACGGATGAAGAGACAACTGACACAGGATGAGTTGAATCGTCTGAAACAACAGCAGCAGCTTATCCAGAAACAGGGACAATTACAGGTAGGTCTTAACTACACATATGTAGAAACAGGGACAATTACAGGTAGGCTTTAATAACTACACATATGTAGAAGTCTGACATTCATTAATTACTTCTCAAAACCTGCATTAATAAAAGTGGATCTTTGGTCATATTTGATAATTATAAAAAAAAACAGATTTTGTTTTTAAAATCAGTGTATTTGTTCACAACTTGTAGACTTATACATAAGCAAGTAAGATATTTATATAAGGAAATATATGAGAAAAGAAATCTTCCTTGTTTTAAGCTATGACACAATATTTATCAAAGTTTCAATACATTTATCACCTGCCTTTAATATTTGATGATAAAAAATTTTTTTTAGTTATAATCAGAGCCTATTAAAGATAGATATGCAGTTTTACTCATTGTTGAAGGCTGTACAGTGACCTAAAGCTGTAACATCTTTGTCTTTTGTACTCAGGTGGATAGTTGTTTCATTGGCATTTATACCACATCCTCATTTTTGTTTATTTAAACCTTGCTCTTTATTGATAAAGAAATGAGTTTTGCAATATCTAATTAGGGGTTCAATAAATATACGTTCATGTATAGTCCTATGTCGTAGAACTTGATTTGGGGGCCTTAGTGGCTGAATGGTCTAAGTAGTCCTTAATTACTGAATCACAAACCATTTAACACTAAGGTGTGTTTGAGTCCTACATGTGAAAGGTGTGTTTGAGTCCTACATGTAAAAGGTGTGTTCCAATTTGCATCGACTAGAATTGTAAGTTTTCCTACTGAATGTTGGTGGTTCTCACGGGGCACACCCGCTTAACTAACCAATAACAAATGAGCCTCGAGAAAGTGCACAATATTGTAAAAGTGGCGTTAAACTTCAATAAATCAAGACAATTTATTTTTTCTAGTTGCCAGCTACACAGATAATAGCCCAGGGTCAGGTACAGCAAGTTGGTCAGCCTGTTTCAGTGGCTGGAACTTCTGCCCACTTAGTGAAGACCGTGTCCACACCAGTACCGTTACAATTACCCACCAGTACAGCTGTCAGTATAAATGTTACAGTTCCTGCTCAAAAGACAAATATAGGTATATATGCAACTAGATATTTTATCAATGTATTGCAAGTAGAATCTGCAAATTCTGATTTATTAATAATATTTTAATGAACAAGAAAAAATTGATTGGATGTGTTTTTCATCTATTTTAACTTAGGGCTATTCCATTAAAATGTATGTTGGAGGGTAGGAAGGGAAGTTCAATTATTGAATGTGGGTCATGAATCTTTTTTCAGTATGTGTCTATTACCATTATGCAAAATTATCAAAAAAGGTTCTTGGTTGTAGGAATGTTTTGAAAGTCCCTTCCTTCCCTCCAACATACATTTTAATGGAATAGCGCCCTTATGGTTTTCAGTTATGAAAGTATAACCTGTTTGCAGCTAGTGTAGGAATCAAATTACTTTAAATTCGAAAACTTATTCATTAATAATCCTGGTAAAAAGAGAAATGAAATTAATGCGATTGCAAACAATTGTATAAGATCAAATTACTTTTAAGATAATAAATGCAAGTTTGTATTCTTGTGAACCTGATACTGTAGCAATTTTCACATTTATAAAACCTTAGCTAAAATTCTGAATATGTGAGATTTTCTGAGAGAAATGTGAAATATTTTCTATTATTAAATTGTTACTTAAATTATTGAAGTACATTAATTTTTCACAAGATAAATAAATATTTTCACAGCTACCAAAGCCACAATCAGTCAGCTTCAGAAGGGACAGTTACCTCCCATGCAATTACTTAGAAAAGCACAGCCCATTCCTGGACAACAAAAAATCACTTGTAAGTATGAAGCACACATACCATTCACATTTCTGCAAACTTTTCAAATCCATGGGATTTAATTGGCTTGATGACCTGATGCTAATATTGTCATAAATATTTAATCTTCTTCTATATTGTTTCAATGAGTATGTACATGTATGTGCTTAAATATCATTTTAACTCATTTTGAATGCATGTTCAGTCTCAATATATATATATATATAATTATTTTTTTAAATCAGGTCAACACATCCCTCCATAAGTTGGAATAGTTTGCAGGTTTGCATTCATATTTCTATCTAGGTTGGTTAAAGATGAACAGTATTTCAGACATTAATTACACCTTATGTAAGAATCCGGGGTTTTGATTGGTTAATAACCAGTGTATTTTTCACCAATTTACTGTTATCAAATGAATATCGTTCATTTTTAACGCCCGCCGGGGGTATTTGCTAAAAGGATATGCCTTTTTTACCCTCTCTGCCGTGGTATTTGCAAAAAAATACTCTATCCGACTGGAACGCTTGTAACGTCACGATCATCAATGCGTTTTAGTACATTGACATTCGGTGTAATTAAACAGATATATCATGTTATTGAGGGGTATTTGCGAAAAATACCAGTCTTGAGAATGAATTTCCCTCGCCTTACGGCTCGTGAAATTTAACATTCTCTCGACTGGTATTTTTCGCAAATACCCCTCCTTAACATGATATATCTGTTCAATATTCCATAAATTTTCATAGTGTAATTTAGATTAAATATAATTTTACATATATATATGTTCCAGACCATATGAGTATTTGGACCGTATTCATACTTTTTCAAAATACTCATATGGTCGGACCGTAAGCATACAGTCTGGCTTATTTATGATGTCAAGTTTATTAGATATGTTAATGAAATCAAACTTAATTAATAACTTAACTATTTAAAAATGTCACATTAATTCAATCTGTTTAGCTCCTGTTTTTATCATGTCAGTAACACATGATATTTAATTTTTCTCACTGAAATTGAAGTATAAATGTGTTGGAAGGAAAGATTTTAGAATATTTAGGAACTTTACTACAAAAAAAAAAACGTCAAAGATACTAGACAAAATATATAAAAAAATCTGTTGAAAATATAATTTAAACGTGTCGAAAATTAATGCAAAGAATGAATACAGTAGCTTTGTTACTCTAATAATACCAGTTGTTGATAGCATTTTTTTCCTGATTAGTGTGTGAGGTTGATGACTTATTTCACGTTATTCATCTAATTGCAATAAAATTAATTTGTAAATTCAATAAAAGATTTTGATAAATATTTATCTAGAATTAATCCATATTGTTCAAATATATATATTGTCGAGTTCGTCCTAGACTTTATGAGTATACTCATATGGTCCGATCGTACGCGTATTGTCAAACCGTACGAGTATACGCATATGGTCTGGAACATAGATATACATGTATATGATAATTGTATATTTATGTATGTACATTTTGTTTTATTTTATAGACAAATTCCACTAACTGTTTTATTACTTGAATGTATGAATTTGTTATATATGTCAAGATTTCATCTTTATTTCTATTTATTTCTCTTTAATATAATCATTATAAGATAATTCTAATATTTAATAATTTTTCTTTATTGTACAATCATTCCCCAATTGTGCTGATTTTCATTGATTTGATCCCTTTCTCTCAAAAGCCCCAAATGTGTTGAACCTTTAAGAACAAAACAGATTTTTGTATGATTGATTTGTATTGAGACTTGTCCAACTGTACATTTAAACCACAAATGTTATTATGCAACAGAGTTCAGATAAAAGCAACAGTAGTATTCTGGTGTTCAAAAGTCATAAATTGATGGAGAGAAACAAATCTGAGTTACGTCCTAAAACCTACCATTTGTTATT
>NW_027267659.1:0-31125 GCF_963676685.1 Mytilus edulis
TAAATACCAGGATTGAAATTTAATAATTGCACCAGACGCACGTTTTGTCTACAAAAGACTCATCAGTGACGCTCGAAAGAGGAGAGATCAGAGATGCAGTAAGATTTTCTTGATTGATGACAACACTCATGATACATTAAAGACAGTTGATCTGGTCATGGTTCATTTTATTTTACAACAGAAAATAGCATGGAGCTTCAGGTGAGCTTCATATATGGGTTTATACATCTGTGGTTGTGATAAGAAGACCCCTTACTGCAAATGCAAAGTAGTGAAAAAAACAGAAAACAGGTGTAAATGTGGAGGCATGTTGTTCGGAAGTGCTAGTTATTAAAGGTACTAGGATTATAATTAAGTACGCCAGACGCGCATTTCGTCTACATAAGACTCATCAGTGACGCTCACATCAAAATAGTTATAAAGCCAAACAAGTACAAAGTAGAAGTGTTATTACAAATTGTATATTAATTCAACATATTGAAAACTTCATAGGAAACCGGAGGTAACTATGAGGTCTGTACATAATCACTAAAGACCAAAAGCCCACAACTTGGTATACCAAAAGCGAGTTTCGTCAAATATTTGAAAAGTGCCCACAAATTAATTTCATGCTGCTGACTGTACATGAAGTCATTTTGTTCAGTGACACCTGTGAGTTATTTTGTTGGACAAACAGAAGAATTGAAGGATGGATAAATGAACAAGGTGAACGCAATATACCGTTTAGCGGGTTATTTTCGCGGTTGTAAAATTTCGCGATTTTCATTGTATAAGGTATAAGGTATACGAAATATTTTGACGGATTCAAAACTTTTATCAAAACCTTTGCATGCACACTACGGTGTAGTAAATGCTTATCCTTCCGGAACACCTGATTTCACTCCCGGTTTTTAGTGGAGTTCGTGTTGTTTCTTATTTATGATTTATAACTGTTGATGTAAATATCTTTTGGTTTTACGAGTCTTTTTTTACTCCTTGGTTTTGATTGTTATTGTCTTTTAAATAAGCGGAATTTATTTTGGCGATTTTGTTCTATCTGAAAATAAGCCAAAATAACCCACTATACGGTAGCTATCACTCCTATTCCTATATACTTTTTAGACGGGTGTCCTTCTAAAAGGGCAGTCAAATTGGGAACACTTCTTTTGGATCTTTAGTCAGAAAAAGTTTGAATATGTTTTTAAATATATTATTCATTGCAGAATAAATTTATTTTTTACAACGTTTATAATAGTGTTGCCTTTATTTTCAAGACTATTTCCAAAATTGATTGTCAGGTAATGTATATAATTATGTATATAAACGTACCAATTAGACTTGTTGAGCAACGACCAAATATCACAAGTTCTAAAAAAATCCAGGTTTTTTTACTTGCACTTAAACTGTTTAAAATATTGCTAAACTGGACCTTATAATCACAAATTTACATTTCGAATAAATTGTTTATTCTGTTTAAATTAATTATTTTTCAAAAAGGCTTTAGGATAATTTTTAATAAGCAACTGCAGTTATTGATATATTTAAGTACTATGTATTCCAACCAAGGATCTTCGAACAGGCCTTATTATTAAAAATTTACCTATTTGGTTAAGGCCTGTAAAACATTATGTTCTCAATTACAAATTTAATTGTAATATGTAATCAACTATTGTCTTTAAACATACTAAACTTTAACTTTATCTTGGAAACAGTGGTTGGTTGATTATGTAGTTATTTTTTAAGTAGAGCAAGTTGTTATACCATTTTCGGGATGTGACAGATAAATTATCTAGGAGCAATTTCACTATCAACATAATCAAAGTATTTTCTATCTACACGTTTTGAAATTCCTGTTGGTAATATACTCATGCTTACATATTTTTTTTCCTCGTGAGAAAGGGAGGCCATCCTGTTGCATGTGTTTATCAGATCAATGAACGTATAAAAAACTTAAAGACTGGTTCCTTATGTTCAAGATATTGTATTGGCAGTGGTTGATACTTATTAAACCTATTCTGATATTTATGTTGCTTTCATGACAAAAAGTCAAAAAGTACTGTCCCTTTTATGATTTCATCGGATAAAATTTAGAATAGTTCATAAAAAAAAATGTTCCAAAATAACTAAATGAGGGCTACATGATTCCCTTAAAAAAAGTCTTCTTTTCGATGGCTTTAATAGAGCAAACAATACGTATCAATACTCTCCCAAAAGCTTAACTTTACAATTGGAAAAAGAAACGTCTATAATTAACTGAGGTCCTCTCAATATCAGGCCGATTACTATTTGACATCATTATAGTAGCTTTGAATAGTTATTATTATTAGTTTTATTTGATAGGATCATACATAGAACTCATAGATATAGGAAAGTGTGGTGTGAGTGCCAATGAGACAACTCTCCATAGACTAGTTACAAAATTTTGTACTGCAAAGAGTTTATTATGACTGCATAAAAAACAGGAAATGAGAAGAGAAAGATAAAATAATAAAAAATATCGAACTCCGAGGAAAAATGAAAACATAAAGACCCTTATCAAATGTCAAAATCAAAATTTCAAACACATCAAACGAATGGTAAACAACTGTCATATTCATGAATTGTCATATCTCAGGCATTTATTGCCTCGGGCGTATGGGGCAAAACTTTTAGGATATTTTTGGTCCTCAATTCTTGAACTTTGTATTTGTTTTGGCTTTCTACCTATTTTGATTTTAGCGTTCTTGGTGAGTCTTATGTAGACAAAAAGCGCATCTGGCGTATCAATTTATAAGTCTGGTACATTATGTCCTTTTTTATTTGATCAGCTCTTCAGCATTTGTTAAAGTTTTTGGTTTTTCTTTTATTTTAGATTCAAGCATCACCGAATAGTCAATTTTTGTCAAAATGCCGATCTGGTGCATGCTATTTAACAATAGAGTAGGGTATTTACTTATAAAGAATGGAATGCTTCTTTTTTGTAAAATTGGGGTGTAAAAGCGTTGACCGAGGTACATTTTGTATGAAGCGCGGAAGCGCATCCTTCTATATATGTGCACACAGTAACGCTTTAACAACACTTTAACATTACCAAACGAAGCATTATAATTACCTTTATTTGCTAGAATCTTTTATTTACATGTTCCCTTTATTGTGGACGCTAGTGTCATCATGAAATTTGTAATTCATTTTGAAATGAATGTTGATTTCAGAATGACACAAGACTCCTGTTAGTCAATCATAATAAAATATACATGTAATGTAATTATTAAACAATTCAAACTCAAAACAAAAAAGAAATCTGGCAACTTTGATTCAGGAGACACAAACCGTTGCTCGGGTGAAGCAGAGGGCAATATATATCATCGCAGGGACAAAAAACAGTTGCTTCAACGATAGTAAACATAAAATGTTTTTATTATACCGGACAAAACAACAAAAATTAACTTTCTAAAACATTTACATATACATCACCAGGTATAGAAGTTCTCAAACCGTGAATTACAAATAGTGATTTAAAATCGTACTACGTAGATTTCCAAGACACCATACAAGTTGGCTGGCTGCTACGTAAGAACCGTTGTACAGATGACAACAGATGAGTTCCAATTTCAGTTACAATCCATTCTCCCCATTTTATCAAATGAGTAACACGACTTTTGCTGCATGTGGAACAGGATTTGCTAACCCTTCCAGAGCACCCGAGATCACCCACAGTTTAAGGTGCGGGTTGTGTTGCTCGTTTTTTTCTATCTTGTGTTTTTGTACTGTTGTTTGTTTGTTTGTCTTTTTCTTTTTAGCTATGGCTTTGTCAGTTTATTTCCGACTGATGAGTTTAAATGCCCCTTCGGTATCCTTTGCATCTCTTTTTTACACGCCAATTTATATACTAATATTTTGATTCATTGCTTCCATTGAGGCAATGAAAAAGGCAACTGCCTCAATTAATTTTTGACAGAGAAGAAAAAACAAGGAAGATAAAATGTACAATTTGTATTTGTAGTAAAGGATGGGTCTAAACATTATACCTCTCTTCCGTTTAATCAAGTTTTTCTTCCTCTTAACTTATGACAGATTGAAAAATATTTGACCATTTCTATAAAAAGCGTAAAAGTAGATATTAACAGCACGTCTAATCAGAGTCAGAAACCTTATGAATACCACTTAAACAAACCATTCTTAAACTGATATATCATAAATATACTGGTCTTTTTTTGACAAAAAATGGTGATGTCTGGTTTACGTATAAAAAAAAAAGACCTCAGTCGAGGCTTGTAGAACAGAATCGAATATACTAACTAGTATTAACCTTTAATCTCACTATCACCAATGTAAATTCTCATTCATATCAATCTCTCGTTAAAAAAGGAAGTTTGGTGATCATGTTCATCACGTTTTATTTTATTTTTTAAATTAGAAAAAAGGATACCACAAATGTCTTAATTATAATACATCCTCATTTTCAAAATTAAAAGCAAATATTCTACTAGAAGGAACTTTTAACGAAATGCTTGGAAAAAAAAACTTTATATCATAATAAAAACTCCTAAAATTTTACTTTTCATAGAGAAGAACAAACTATCTGTAAATGTGTAGCCAACCAAATGGACAAAAAATCAAATATACAGAAAACTTCCTACAAGTAAAAGGGACAAATAAAAGAGAGAAAACAGTTTTACATTTAAAATTCAAGATGGAGATTGTGATCTCAACTGAGTATAGTATAACTGATATTTTTGCTCTTTGTTAATGTCTGAAAAAAATTTCTACACAGATAAATTTCATAAAACTGACCAAATTTTATTTCACGATTAATAACTAGCTATCACATTTTTATAGAAATGATGCCAATGATGGAGTGATGATGGAGCTATAAATACGGTAAATAAATAAACTAATTTTTTGAGCCTTCAATAGCTGACTATGCTGTATGTGCTCTGCTCATTGTTGAAGGCCATACCTTTTTTGAAATGTTTGTGTCATTTGATCTTTTATGGAGAGTTTTCTTATTGGCAATCATACCGCATCTTCTTTTTTGTGATCTAATTGTCAGCCATGCGTTGTATTTCTGCTATTTTGAAAAACCTTGGCATACACTATGTAAACTTATTTCCAGGAGCTTTCTGGGATTTTATTATAGATACGCAGATGACCCTGTCAGAATGGGAATATTACATCAGTACCCCCACTCTCTTTGCATAAAAGAACCCTTGCAGCAGCGCATTCAGAAATCCTTAGGTGGCATGTTGAAGGGTAATATTTCCTCTCTTATCCAACATATCTTGATTTGCACACCAAAATGTGCGATCTTCGTCCATGCCAATACAGTTTGTTCTTACTGATTATTTTTTAAATGTATCAGTTTTGAATATGAATGGACTATTTATTTCCATAGGTTAGGTAAGGATAAACAAAGTCGCCTTATTTTATTCATGAATGCTGGTTTTGTCCTGTATTGTAATGTTGTCATTTTAGTGTTATATTTAACATTGCAATAAAAGCGCGAGGTTTGGCTAGCCATATACAAGATTCAACCCAACAAAGGTTTCTTAAATGTCCTGTGCCAAGTCAGAAAAATGACATTTATTATCTTATAGTTCGTTTAAGTGTGTGTTACTTTGTCTTTTTTTTTTTTGGTTCCATTTTTGTGTTTCTGTTGTCTCGTTGTTTTCCTTTTATAGTTGATGTGTTTTCCTCGGTTTTAGTTTGCAACCCGGATTTATTTTCTCTCAATCGATTTATGACTTTCGAACAGCGATATACTTCTGTTGCTTTATTTTTTGCCCTGGAATTATTCCCTCTCTAATAACAAATAAGTCATTGACTTCCTTTGCATCTGTAGAACTGATTTGTAAGTCGAGCTTTGTCACTACAAATAATCGTCAGTTCTGTTCTAGAGAAATGATTCAATTCATTTAATAGTATTAACTGAAATGACGAAGTAATTTTATATGAATAATAAGCGCGGTTATGGCACTTTAACAAATTTTTTGACAAACCCATGATTACTAGATCATTTTTTGGGGTTATTTTTTAGCTAGCTGGTCAAAAGAAATATAATCCGTGATTCGCATGATTGTTGTACAGGAAGCAACTTGTAAGTATATAGAACACGTATAACTAGTATACGTTGCAAGTAAGTGAGATTGGTTTACCATTTATCAGGATGATTTGTACTTGTACCCTTTTGTGAATAAAGTGTAACGTTGTCATCATTCAAGCTCTGGTGGTACGTTGCATATTTAGCAGGTTTGCCAGAGATCAGGGAACCTTGGAATGAGTGGATATAAAGCGGGAAAAGAAAAAAGGGGAGAAATGGGAATATGCTGAAGAAAAAAAACGTTCACCGCTTTTTAACTGGGAGCAGGGGAAAGAAAATGGGAATCAGGGACCGCTCTACATGGCTGTCACAAGTCACATAATATAACTGAATGGCTTCCTTATAAAAGAGGGGCGAGAGATACCAGAGGGACAGGCAAACCCATAGATCGAAAATAAACTGATTGATAGCGCCATGGCTAAAAAAAACGATAAACAAACAATAATAGTACAAAAGTCACAACATAACATAGAAAACTAAAGACTAAGCAAAACGAACCCCACCACAAACTGAGGATGATCTCAGGTTCTCCGGAAGGGTAAGCATTTCCTTTTCCTCATGTGGCACCTGTAGTGTTGCTCATGTTATAACAAACACGGTAAAGTCTTATTCTGTAGGTCACATCCGTGAAAATGGAAGGAGATGTAGTTACGACATAAGGAACATATCCGATATTTTCTGTTGAACGGTTATTCATAACGGTCAACAAACTCATGATGGTGTCTGTAAAATTTACGAAGGGATATTTTCAACTTCACCATTTGGAACTTAATAGCTTCCTTGTGAGCAGTAACCCTCTATCCAGGAAATCATGATAAAAAATACAAGCCCGGGATTATCGTATTAATTAGGAGATACAGAAAATTCAGAAATTAATGTTTTTAATTGCTAATTTTGCGACAGGGTTATAATCGCAATAATTTAAACTCGCATTTTGAATTTTTTATATGAATTAAGCAAAATTTTATCTGAATATTGCAAAAGATTTCATTCCCATTTTTGTCTAAAATGACAAAAATTGCAATAATAAATAGTTAATGAATTTACAGTATATACTTTGTTTGCAGGCGCTGCTGGAATATTGCTACATAACAATGAAAAGTTCAAAACTGGGAAGCTGAAATCATCTCTTTTGTCGTAAAGTTTTGTTTTCAACTGACCATTTTTAGATGTAAGTCAAGACATGAGGCAGAATTAACTGTATCTGTTGTATTCTTTATCTCTATGGACACTTCTATAGTGGAACATGAAAATGAGCCGGCAATATACCGTTGTTTGTACAGAATTTTGTGAAGCTTAGGTATCCAATACATACAAGGTAAGTTCTCCGAATTGTTGTTTAATGTAATGTTTATTGAAGCCATGAAGAACTTATCTCGCTTAAATCTCATCCTTGTCAAATGATATGTCTATGTTTGTGGGATTATCTGAGCGCTCATTTATTCTTATTATTTTACAAGAAAACCGTAGTATATGATTAACATACAAAGACAATATTATTTGAAGCTTTGTCCGCAGGAACAACAACAAACTTTCATAGACATTTCACGGCTTCTTTGTCTTTGAGAACAGACTTTAATCGATCATTCTCACAGTTTTTTTTAACTTATGAATGCGACGTTTTATCAGAGACTTGATTGTTTTGATCCATTCTTACTAAGTGTTCAGTTCAACTTCTTCTCGTTAAGCCCATGCTCTGGTGTAGTCCTCAATGGAACCCATAATTATTTTGAAGTTATGTTTCCAATTGATGTGTTATGGTTCTCTTAACTTAAGACCATGAGAAATCACCTTTCGGAGATTTTCATAAACATAAAATTGAGAAAGGAAATAGGGAATGTGTCAAAACGACAACAACCCGACCATAGAGTAGACAACAGCCGAAGGCCACCAATGGGTCTTCAATATAGCGAGAAACTCCCGCACCCGTAGGTGTCCTCCAGCTGGTCCCTTAAAAATATATATACGAGTCTAGTACAGTGATAATGGACGTCATACTAAACTCGGAAATCATGTTGATTTATGTTAAGATTCCCTGTAATGATTTATCCTGAGGGGCTGTAATTATAAGGCGAGTGGGAACAGTTACATGTCAGACGTTTTTTTTTAATGTATTGTTCTAAATCAGTGTCCTGCAATGCTTGTTAAAGACCATGAAAAACTTGATGATGAATCTCACGAAAATTACTCTCGCTTTTTTCCCATCACTGAAACTCATTATGTGCACTCATAGGAACACCAAATAAGATCTTATAGGTTTATGTTTGTTTTCATCTTTGATGACTATATACGAATTCTCATCGGAATTGTTCTTATCACTTAAGAGTGTGCTCCTAACGCAGAAACTGCGCCAACAAAGTTATGAGGGGGACAGATTAAATCTGACACTACGTAAATTTACGGACATCATTACGATTTGGTTGATCCATACGATGTATCTTTGTCCAAACTAACTATGGACATTTTTACCACGTGTTAGATTGTGGTTTGTCATTACGTCGTCTGATCTTTTTATTACCGAACGTGACTTATTCCCGAATGTGACTGTTTTTCTGAGTGTGTATTCGTATTGCTATAAGACGTGGCACGGTACTTATCCATCCCAAACTAATTTGTTGGGTTTTGATGTTGTGTTTGTTGTTGTCATCGGATGTTTTCAAATGTTTTAACGTTTGTAGTTTTTTTCGTATTTTTTCTGTTGTATTATTGTGTTGTATTGGGGGATAACTAATCATCCAGTTCATTTGGTAGATTTAATTTTGTATCAACGAAATTTATACTATATATTTAGTTTGCAGTTTGATCAGAAGATGACCTTCTTTCACATCTTCATCATCCACTATAGTCCGGCCGATTGGTGCAGATATAGAGCAAAATTGCTCACTTGATGAGGAAATCATGAAACTTTGCACAGTAGTTCTTGGTAGTATACCCTTTGATTTGAGCTATGGACCCATTCAGAAAAATCTAATATGGCTGTCATTTTCAAGATGGCGGAAAAACGTTATAAATATCAAGATTGTCCGCAAGGTATTTTAGATAATTTCGGAAATTAAAGTCATGATCCATAAAAGTGGTCTTCATGTTCTTGATATTATTATCAATTAATTTTTAAATATACATAAAGTAGTTTGGTTATTTCTAGAACTCATACATTTGCAAATATGGCTGCATATATACAAAAACAAATAGTGAAAATCAAAATGTTAATCAATATGTAAGATGCTATTGTAATTGTTCTTTCATCGCTTTCAGTTAAATGTTGGTATGAAATAGGTTGAAGTGAGTCGATTAAACATTGATATAGGTCGGATAAATGTGTAGGGTGGGAAAGTTACTTATCTGAACTTAGAGGCAGTGCCGATGGCACATTGTCTAGTGTCTCGTCAATGCCACGTCTTACGTCACTATCCGGTTTCATCTGTCGTACCCACCATATCGTCAAATTATTCTATGTAACCAAAATAGGTGTAGCTTTCTTCAGGCGGATGTGACGATTGACATCATTTAAAATTTCGAAGTAGTCACCGGGCATGGTTATTAAATGAACTCCTGGTCAGCACTTTATTAGTTTTAATGGTAATAGTCATTTCATAGTTTGGCGGAACTGTTATTGTTGGTTTTATGCAAACTTGCTGAGTTGAAATCTCACTTCCACTGTTAACAAATGCACATTTATCACTTTGTTGTTGATAGTAAGAATGGGAGTACTCATATTTATCACTGCGCCCAATGTGTCCAAAATATCTAGCCCAAGTATAACATTGTCTGTTAAGGGCGCTTTGCATACATTTCATTGTATGCTTACTCTATCAATGTCGAGAGAGATTGTTCTTTTAAAATCTTCCAGTAACCAGCTGTTCAACCAAACCACGTATCGTTACGGTCTCCGAATCTTCAATGTCTACGGAAATAATTTCCCATTCACTAATCTTATCATTGCAGCAGTGTCCACATTTATGCGCACATTCTGGTCATATATAATATCTCGTACTGCTAGGCTTTTCATAGTGGTTAGTCTTGATGACAATATCGGAGGAGGACGTGGGCCTCTGTTCGGTTTTGTCATGAGGTGATGTTTCATGACAAATAGATTTTGGTGTCGAGCGTTGGCCTACTGGTCCGACTCGTTGTTGTTTAAAGACTCAATTGTTGGTGTTCTGCTTTGATTTGCTCTGTTACCTGGTGAAGGTGACCGTTGCCCGGAATAATTGAGATTTCTGGAGTTTGTCCTCGGAGATGCTGACCGTTGTCCTTAGGGACTATATCATCTTTGGCTTGGTGGGGTGTTGCACTTGATTCTTTTATCTGGCGATCTACTGCGATTATATTGCTATGAGGATCTTCCACGTGTATATTTATCAGTTGATCTTCCACTGATCTGATAATCTTCAACGATTATATTGTTCAAAAGGCCCAAGGTTACATTGATCGGCCAATCCATGGTTACGCTGATTAGTTAAAAGTATAACACCAGCTAGTTTTGTGACTATTTGAGTGAGGTTACGAACCTCATTTTCCAAAGGACTGCTCATATTCCCTGTATCGGTCGGTGATACTGCGCCATCAGCAAAGAAGACTTGCCGATTGGCATAATTGGCACTGTTTGGTCCATATATAGCCATCTGGTTGGATATTGAGATTTTCAATTGTTTAAACGCCTTATTGATCGTTTCTTGGGTCTCTCTATTACATGCCTTGCAGAATCGTTATCTTTAGGAGAATGCTTCGGTTCCAATCTGGTATCAATGTCTTTCTTCCTGAAGCGCTACTTTTCTTAAGGCCTTGGAATCATCATTTGTGTATACCTTGCGAGAGTAATCCAAGGTAACATCAGCAAGGCAATCTAAGAGACTACACACCTGTTTCCTGTTTTCCCATTGACGTCTACTGACAGTCCGCCGTTCAAATTGGTAAACGCACGCCTCCCAAGTCATCACTGTCATTGATCCTCTTCCAGTGAATATTTGCATTTTTGGGAGCTGTGGGTTTCGGCTCCGGTTCTTTGTACCAGAATGTTCTTGCCATCGTGTATATTCTCTCTCCACAGAGGAGTCTGCAGAAGAGCTGATGCCACTCTCTTTTGGTTTCCTTTGCCCTTTCCTTGACCGGTCAGTGGAGTTAGCTTGCTGTTGTGGCAAGCCTGTTAGAGCTCCAGGAGCTGATGATGTTGTCATAATTGGAGCAATAAATGTGGGAGGAGGATCTGGCATTGACTCGACAAGGATGATACTGTTAGTAGGCACTGTAGTCAGCATTGAAGAAACTTGATAGATCCATTTGCATCCAATTGTTTCTGTAATGGTGTGCTGCTCTGAACCAAATATGATTGATTTATAGAAGGTTATAAGTGTCCGTAAGAAGACACATACGCTATTTGCTGGTATCCTGTATCAGTACTAAAGGTTTCTTAAATGTTCTTAAATGGAGGATGTTGTTGAATAATTTGAACTGTCTCATCAGGACATGCCATAGGACTTCCAACTTTAAGTGAAGACACCAAATTTGCATTCAACAGAGTTGGTGCGGTTGATGGTTCAAGTGCATTATTGGGGAATGACCTAAAGCCGGGACTTTGTTATGTACTTTTGGTGTACTTGCGTTGTACAGCTGGCTAAGGTAAAATTTTGGCTTAGATGATGTGTCCATTGCAGGAATTGTTACTTTTTTATTTCGCTTCTCCACTAATTTAATTACAACAGATGCCACTTTTAGAAAGTACCATGCTGTTCAAATGCACTTTTAAATTGAACTGTGTCTCCTTCCTCAGTTGCTGTCAGCTCGTCCATCCGTCTCACCACAGGTTTGAACTTCTCATTCGTCTGTCGTCAATTCCGCCAAGCGCTTACCACTAGTCTTGTGGTCTACCTTCTGTTCAGACTGCTGAAGTTGCTGATATATTGCTCCAATCTGTTCATTATTAATATTTATTGCATCTTTCTGTTCAACTTGTATCGTTATGAGACCAAAATATATTCTATTAATTCGCGCGTTGCTCTATTTTATATTGCGATCAATCTCAGCTGTTCTTCGAGCTTTAGATTTCCTATCTACTAAAAATTCTTAGTACAATTGTTGAATAAACTTATCGTTTGTTAAAGTGTCTTCAGCTTTGGGTTTCTCCATATCCCCAAGTGATTCTGTTTCTGCCAATTCAATAGTCTTGTCCTTCTTGTTCTTAGTTTCTGCCATTTCACTGATTTGTGGTTATAAAATTCTCAAATCACAGTATAATATCTCAAATTGCAAAATATTGCACACCAAGAAATAAGTTAGGCAATGAATAATATCTTATGGCAAATCTCAAATCACAGCTTTTATGTGTGACCTAAGACAAAAAGTATTGTAGCATTTAATGAAAGCTACCACTGCAACTTTTTATGAAAGCTACTACTTTGTATATGAAATGACCCGCCAGGAAAAACCAAAAGAACAGAACTGGAACAAAGACTAAATGACTAATGAAATGATTAAATTCAGGTCAATTCTCAATAATGAATATTTGCATTTATTCAAGGCGGCCATTTTGAAAATAGCCGTCATTTTAAATTTCAAAGATAGATCAAAACATAATCTTGCTAAGTACACCAAATCATTAAAATATGTTGAATTCTGTGCTTCCAGCATCAAATCCACTATGGTTTGTGCAATACTGGAAAATATTTTAGAATGTATAACGGCCATCTTGAAATTAGCCGCCATATTGAATTTTGGGGGTGGGTCTATAGCTGATATTGCTAAGTACACCAAAATGTACCATCATGCAAATTTTGGTGCTTTCCTCATTATTTGAGCAATTTTTTCACCGATCGGCCGGACTACTGAAAAAGATTGAAAAAATCTAAGTAATTAAGGTTAATGTGAACACACCTTCTTTATTTACTTCATATAGAAATGGTTGTAGAGTCTAAAGTATATCAAAAGTTTCATCTAAACTAGCTGATTTGAAAATAAAATAATGGAGTGCCTTCGTACAAAATTCTAGTCAAGCTAAATATTGTTTTAAATGTTAATTTGAGCTTTATATGGTTGATTCTAACAAGTTTCATGTAATACAAAAACCTCTTATTTTCAGAATATTGTCTTTGAAAAGTTAAAGATGACTGAATAATATGCAGAAAATATGTGATAAAACTACACGTACCAAACTACCAGATGGGGTAAGCTAGGGCATATACCAAACAATACTTTTTTCTGAATATTTCACAGCAATCCCCCCCCCCCCCCCCCAAAAAAAAAATATACACATTATCAAACAAACAAGGGTCTAAAAGTTTTTACCAAGCAATTGATATAAAAACAATAAAATAGAACTATGAGATCTTTGATTCTACATATTAAGATTTTTTTTTAATCTACTCCTCTTCAACTATAACTTATTAGACAAAATTGGTATTTGTGAGACAATTGAAAAACCAAAAACCTTTGAAGCAATTTGTGAGAAGTTATCTTTGGTTTAGTTATACAGGGACAAAAAGATATTTGGTTTAGATTGCCTTAAATTCCTGTTTTCTATTCATTAGAAAAAAGAGGACTCTATAGATTCTTTATACCTACAAAATATACTTAGAATTGCATAATTATTCTCTAAGAAGATTTTTAATAAAAATGACGATTTTCTCAAGGAGCTGTATATGGTTAGTCTTTTTTGTATTTATTCTAGTTCTAAGATATCTTATAAACTAATAGTATGCTTTATACTGGATGATGAACAGTACACAGAAGCTGATTTTTTTGCAATTAATCTGATTTCGTCAATAAACAATGCTGCTTAGGGAACATGCATAAACATGACACCACCACTTTATGACATATTTATCTATATATTTAGCGAGCAATCATTAAACTTCAATGGGAAAAGAGGGGGTATGTTTTTTTTTCTCTCGCCAAAAGCGGGAACGTATTTTTTTTTTAATTTTTCAATGCTATCCATCAAATTACAAAAATATAATATTTCAATGTATGATGAAAATCTGCATTCAGAATATTTTTTATGGCTTGACCACAATATCTTTTTTTCAATTTCACTGGGGTAAAGCTGATGACCGTAACTGCATTCACGGTCATCCCAAGATGTCAGCTGAAAAATTAGGTCAGTATTTGTATTGTCTGTTAAGGTGTTTCTACATCATTTTCTTTACAAAGCATACTTTGATACGATGTAAATTTATAAAAGATTCACACGGAAGTCACAAATCTCTACTGAGGAACGTGTATAAAACGGGAATTTGGATTTGAAAAATTCGCTAGGATGACCGTAAATCGTAATCGAGATGACCGTAACAGGATTAGCGATTCATAACAAGGCTGACCGTAATTGGTTAAAAGATGACCGTAAATTGTTAAGGATGACCGTAATTTATAAAGAATGGCTAAATTTAAAAGGATGACCTGACCGTCAATTGAAAGAAATATCCATATTTGTATGCATTTTTTGTTGTTGAGTAAAAATTAAAAAAAAAATGTTTTAGCATTTAAAGTATAGAAAATTGTTACATTGTATTTGCCGTTTTTATAATCAATTTCTGTGATAATCGAAGTGCCGAATTATGTATATCGTATTACATGCATGGCCGGGATCCCCACAAAATAAAAATAACTTCGTAAATGCATCTCATTCTGATTTTAGTGGTTTGGGGACGAACACAGTATATATAAAGTCTGGCACGACCTCCGAAAATCCAAAGTAAAAACATATTATGAAAGGACGAAAAGTGGAAATTTTCGTTTGCAAAATCTAATTCTAGTATCTAGTATTGGTCATGTGAGCTGATGTGATCTGTCTTGTCTCACTTTGCTTCCGTCGATCTGCCCGTCTATCTGTCAACTCTTAACATTTCCATCGTCCTAACCTAGTTTGTCGAGGATGGTGTTATGGAGTGTAAAAGTAATTCTTAAGTGTTTGGGTTTCATTTCACATAATTGAAACCATGTTGAATGGCTAAGACACATTGACGACCTGCAAACAAGGGCTTCTTATTTTCGTGATGTTTTTGTTTTTATGTTTATCACAACTACCAGCACCAATGTCTCTCAAGGATTGGTTGACAGATATTTATGACCTGATATTGATATATAGATTATTTTAGAAGTGCTGGTGTCTTGAGTGTAGATTGGTTTGCATAAGAACACAGAATCAAAATAAAATGTTCGCATGATCTTCAGCTTCTGTTTTTGGCTGCAGCTTTATAAACTCAATCATAGATATGCAGAATGAATCTCTGACATGAAGTGCGTAAGGCAGCAACCATTTGATTTTCTGGGGGGGGGGGGGGGGGGGGGCTATGTTTTTTTTTTCTGTGCAAACTTTTTTATTCGCCTTCGACGAGGAACATCTATTATTTAGGGACAAACCGAAAACAATTTTTTTCTTTCAATTTTAGCATAACATATACAAAAACCAAAGCGCTTCATACTAAAAATGTGCGCACGGTCAACGCTTTTACAACCCTATAAAGTTACAAAAAGAAGCATTCAATACTTATAATTACATTTTTTAGCTAAGATCATGAAAACACGATTTTTATCTCAATTTTTTTATTTAATTCACCTGTGCACTTTATTGTGGGAGCTCGTGTCATCATAAATGATAAATGTTATTGTCTAATGCAATTGTTTGAGGAATAACACATGATGTGCAGTTAGCCAATCAGAATAACGTATTATAATGAAACATACATCTAATTTAATTATTTATTATAAAGAATTAATAGGAATCTCAGAAATAAAAAAAAAATCTTTTGGCTTGTAGTTGGATTCTACATATGACGAACCATGTATTTGAAGCACGTCTTATTTTTGTCTACCTTTATGATAATGTTGTCTTATAAATACGTCTTACACAAACATGATTAATTATTTGATACCAGAAAGGTAATACAAATACGGATATTTCTTGGAAGTGACGGTTGTACTATGAAAGTTACGGTCATCCTTTATAAATTACGGTCATCCTTTCGAAATAACGGTCATCATTTTACCAATCACGGTCATCCTTATTATATGTTACGGTCATCTTGAAAATATTTTAAAGATGATTTACGGTCATCTTAGCGAATTTTTCAAATCCAATTTCCCGTTGTATACACGTCCCTCGGTAGAGATTTGTGACTTCCGTGTGAATCTTTTATAAATTCACATCATACCAATGTATGCTTTGTAAAGAAAATGATGTAGAAACACCTTAACAAACAATACAAATACTGACCTAATTTTTCATCCGACATCTTGGGATGACCGTGAATGCAGTTACGGTCATCAGCTTTACCCCAGTGAATTTGGAATCAAAATATTTTTTAGAAAACACAATACCCCCACTACTTTTAAAGTTAAATGGTTGTTGCCTTATCATAATATAAGCATTAAAGGCATTTACACCAATTGTATCATACTTCAAGATAAAAACGAAAGATAGGTAAAAGTCTTCATTAATTTTGTTTGCAAATAAAATTCCAAACAGAAATCAGTCTTGGAGAGATCTTGTATTGCTACTGAAGAATTAGAGTATAGCCTTTTTACTTTTTTGTTCCCCTTTTATACTTTCCATGATAAACCCAAAAGCATTTTTTTTTTTTTTGTTTACTCTGCTTATTATCTCCCCCCCCCTTTTTTTCCCCACTTGCAACCAAGGATTTCCACTGTATAATGGCGGATCCAGTGAGATGGTTCTTGTTTTAATCCCCCTTTTTACGACCATTGCTTTGGAATGGGTACATTTGGTTGGAACCCCAATTTTTTATCTTTAGTTTGAACACCCAGCTCCCTTTTTAAGTCACATAAATCCTTGTTGCAACCCAACCAAACAACAAAAGACCACTTGTGTTTTGAGAGATTGTTAATATTTATCAATAAAGCTAAACACATACAGATAACAGTAAACTTAGTCTTCAATTCGATAGACTGACCGGCATACATACATAGTATTAAATAAACTGCATTCCTAGTGCATTCCTATACCGTACACTGCACTTCAGTCAAAGAATAAAATCCCCCAAGAATATTTCCATTTGAAGCTTATTTTTATTCTAATCATTCCTAGAAAATAAGTGTTTTATTCACATAAAAACTGGAAATATAGTAAGCGCAGTGGATTGCGAAATCCTTTGTTTATCTTAGTTACATTTCCTACTTTCGTTTCTGATGGTCCGTTCGCCCTAATTACACGTTCGCCCTAGATCTGTTCGTCCATAGAATCCGTTCGACCCATGTAATAAAATATATATATTAAGAAATAATTTATATATCATATGCAAATATTTTTTTGTAAATATCAAAGAAAATACCAATAGTTTTAAGCATAGTGCTTGCTAGCGGACAATGCACGACTATGCAATTGTTACATTTTTTTTACATTAATTTTAAATAATGTTGATCATCTTTAACGCTGATTTATAGCTAAACTTTTTTTTCTGAGCACTGTTTTAAACTTCGTATGGTTTCAAGACGTTTCGCTCTGGCATTTCAATTATGTTAACGTAACTTTATTGTTTTGCGAGAACTAGTAATGCATTCAATAAACAGGGCTCCTTGGCTCCTTCACAAATTAAGTTTCAATTAATTGTAAAATATCATTTCTTTTTAAAGTAATTTCGTTTACTTTAAAACTTTATTTAAATCAAACTTAATAAGCATGTGACAACAGTAGTTTGATATTTCCGTAAACTAAAAGATATTAACTTTCAGTTTATTAGACAATATAATAAAAAAAGCTCTTTGTAAATCTTAATAAATTATGGCACAGATTTTTTTCCTGCAAATTTATATAATGCTTCTCCCTTTTTTTTCAAAGTTGTGATCACTAATCCACATGTTAAGTGATTGTTTTCCCTACATTTAAATTCTCCCTCGCCCTGCTCGTCCGAATTTAAAGCATTTAATTTCTAATTCAATAGGCTATAAACAAGACAAACACAGATATAGGATTAGTTGCTCGCAGTAACATCTTATTTTCTCTTGCGATACAATATTTTATTTTACTGAATTGTACATATTTCTTCAATCGAAACATTATATAAACACATGACATATAACATTGTTCCTCTTTCGCATCGTTTCATTTCCCCCGGCTAATGCCTCCAACGCCTGTACGTACAATAAACATAGCAGCAACTGCACATATACCTATGTGACCAACTTCAATCCGACGTAACTGCGAGCACCTTCGATACTAATACATTTAAATCCTAAACTTTATATAGTACCTTTAAACCCCACCCATAAAAACCGCCAAAACTTTCCTCGTGCCTCCTGCACCTAACATCAAACTTATAAATAGTACATACTGTTACAAAACCAGTATCCAAACTAGTTATACTAGTTCCCATCTGTAAATATTAACTACAAATAGCAAACGGGAAAAATCCTATTTCAAACGAAATAAAATACATTTAAATTCTCCCTCGCCCTGCTCGTCCGAATTTAAAGCATTTAATTTCTAATGCAATAGGCTATAAACAAGACAAACACAGATATAGGATTAGTTGCTCGCAGTAACATCGAAACAAAGGAAATGAAACAGTTCAGAATAAGATGCTGATATAAAAAGTCTTTTGAGATATTGCTAATTGAAGATAAATCTTCAACCACTAAACTGCATGGACCAATATCAGTTTCAAGTCGACAATCGGAACGTCAAGTACGACATATTGAACCGGAAGCTTCCGCAATAGATGGTTATGCAGACAAATGTTTTGCAAATCTTGAATCGATGGATAATTTCTAAAACTGTTTTCCTTGATTCTGTAAAAAGAAGAACACAATCAAAACTTCATACATACATGTACTTGTATCTTAATCAGATAAACATTAAACTCTATAGATATATACATATTTCATATCTATATACATCAACTTCTAATCATACTATGTGATTCTTTATGTTACACACTGCAACATAGCTCATGAAAGTCTAAATATATATGCATCTCAGATCTACATACATCAACTTCTAATCACACTGTGATCCTTTATGTCACACTGCGCAACATAGCTCATGAAAGTCTAAACATATATGCATCTCAGATCTACATACATCAACTTCATATCACACTGTGTGATCCTATTGTTACATTCATAAAAATCTAAACATATATATATATATATCTATTATATCAACAACAACAAAAAACAAAGTCTACAGCTATGTCTGAAGCTCTGACTTTGTACAAGGTTTCTTATTATCTTTGTTACATTTTTATTATCGATTTTAAATTAAAAAAAAAAGTTTTCCACTCAATATGTTATGTACCATGTGTACGGACTGTAAAATATTACTGCTTACCGTTTTAAAATCTCTCCAAGTTGAACTCTTGGTACTGTCCGATTTATCTCACATAAAAACGGGCTACTTTTTATACCTACACCTGCATATTTGTGGCATCCGGGAAATAATTAGCACATACACAAGGTCTCCAATATGGTACTAAAACTCTGATCGTTTTATAGTAAATGCGACCTGCTGATAAAATAAAATCAAAATTGTGGTATTTAATGAAAAAACATATAAAATTGATGATTATTACAAGTCTCATCTTCAAATCAATTGTATACATATATTTAATTATGTACAAAAGTTAATGCCTTCAAATTTAATCTTTTGTTTTCTGTATATTAATTTAACTATACAACATCCCATGGTGCATTGTGCAACCAATCACATCGCTCCCAGCGACAACATTCCATGGTGCACTACACTGTGCAACCAATCACATCGCTCCCAGCGACAACATTCCATGGTGCACTACACTGTGCAACCAATCACATCGCTCTCAGCGACAACATTCCATGGTGCACTACACTGTGCAACCAATCACATCGCTCCCAGCGACAACATTCCATGGTGCACTACACTGTGCAACCAATCATATCGCTCCCAGCGATCTAATAAAATAAATTTCATACATACCATTTCAAACTCATCTGTAACTCGTATCACTCTTCGTGACAAAATCATCTCACTGCGAGAAGATTTAAACATATGTTGTTTCCATGTCTCAAATCTAGTACAAGTCTTACAAATTCTTTACCTGAACTTTGTACTGAAACAGTAATCAGATTTTATACAAAAGGTGGACACTGTAATATTAAGTGAGCATTTCATCTATCAACTTTTAAATAAAAGTTGCATGCTTAAAAGCTGATTTGTTTTTCATATTAATGAACTCAACATGGTTCACATGATGATTATTACAAGTCTCATCTTCAAATCAATGTATACATATATTTAATAATGTACAAAAAGTTAATGCCTTCATATTTAATCTTTTGTTTTCTGTATATTAATTAAACTATACAACATCCCATGGTGGATTGTGCAACCAATCACATCGCTCCCAGCGACAACATTCCATGGTGCACTACACTGCAACCAATCACATCGCTCCCAGCGACAACATTCCATGGTGCACTACACTGTGCAACCAATCACATCGCTCCCAGCGACAACATTCCATGGTGCACTACACTGTGCAACCAATCACCTCGCTCCCAGCGATCTAATAAAATAAATTTCATACATACCATTTCAAACTCATCTGTAACTCGTATCACTCTCCGTGACAAAATCATCTCACTGCGAGAAGATTTAAACATATGTTGTTTCCATGTCTCAAATCTAGTACAAGTCTTACAAATTCTTTACCTGAACTTTGTACTGAAACAGTAATCAGATTTATACAAAAGGTGGACACTGTAATATTTAGTGAGCATTTCATCTATCAACTTTTAAATAAAAGTTGCATGCTTAAAAGCTGATTTGTTTTTCATATTAATGAACTCAACATGGTTCACATGGTTCAGTATTGAATGGAAATATATAACCAAATTCTGTAGTATTTTAAAATAAAATCATAAACCTGTAAAACGGTTTTTAAAGAACACAAATATATTGATTTTCGCTTCTAACTTAATAATACGTTCCAGGCATGATTTCAGAATGTAAATAAAGTCAACATTATACTCAACTCCGTCATGTGAAAACATGTTCCTCTTTCGCATCGTTTCTTTTCCCCCGGCTAATGCCTCCAACGCCTGTACGTACAATAAACATAGCAGCAACTGCACATATACCTATGTGACCAACTTCAATCCGACGTAACTGCGAGCACCTTCGATACTAATACATTTAAATCCCAAACTTTATATAGTACCTTTAAACCCCACCCATAAAAACCGCCAAAACTTTCCTCGTGCCTCCTGCACCTAACATCAAACTTATAAATAGTACATACTGTTACAAAACCAGTATCCAAACTAGTTATACTAGTTCCCATCTGTAAATATTAACTACAAATAGCAAACGGGAAAAACCCTATTTCAAACGAAATAAAATACATTTAAAAGTTAGCGGTCTTCCGCATCTTTCAAATTAGAGTTATCTCTCTTTACACATTTCACCAACCTTGACGAGACCCCCCCTCCCCCCTTTCCATCTTTCCATTTCAACCCGTTTATTTCGCAATAGAAATTGATTTCTGATATAGTTAGTATGTATATGATTAGATATCAGATATATGCAAATTAGTGTGAATCAGTGATATTTTCCATGACATGATGAAAAAAAAGACATCACAAACAAAAATGTTCTACCGCCATACAGAAAAAAACTACATCTTTTTATTCATTTGACCGAAGATCCTTTGATGAAGAACCCACTTATTTAGGACCTGCCTGGGTCGCAGGCGATAACTTACATCTATTGACAGCAATATGCTTAGCCTACTTGTGTGTTGGAAATCGTGGATTCTTGCATTGTTATTTTGACGGCTATGTCATGTGCTGTTTGTTGTTGCTTGGGGTTAGTGTGATCAATTCACGATGCTGCCAATCCCCCCCACCCCACCCCCCTCCAACCCCACCCCGACTATAATTGTAATTTTAGTTATGTACAACCAGTGATCAAAACGTGTTGCACCGTTCACAAATTCGAATATATTTTTAATATAAAATACATGCAGTTTAAATAAGATTGCAATAAACTATTTCCAGGTCCGATTTTAATGAAATCATAAGTTTCTTACGATGTCTATAGTCATATTATATTTAATTATTAAAACTCAGAAAGTATCATTTCAAACAAAAATGAACAGAAATAAAATGTATGCCGTTTTCATATTTGACAAGTGTGGACACAGATCAGTGTGTATAGTATGGTAAGATATTTGACAGTGTGTTCTGACTAAAAGAGTTCTCTATTTCCCCCATAGGGTTCTTTTTAAACTGGGTTGCTCAGTGACAGTCAGCCTGTTCCAAATACTCAAAAGCAGTGTGGTGAATATAATATTTAGTTTCAGTGTTCATTTTTGTAATAGTGGATGATATAACAATTGCATTTGCTACCAAATGATTCTGATAAATATGTTCGACAACTTTGAATTTGATTAGCAGCAAAATCTTAAAATAAAACACATTGGGTACATGATCACATATTTCTGCATGATGTGATTTTAATATGAGAGATAGTATCTGAGAACCTGCGTGAATGTACTATTTGTATGGCTCTATCTATGTTCCTTCGTGGACGTCATTTCTAACTTAGGTTTGTTCACAAAAACTGTAAATTAGGTCTCCTAGTTACTTGGATTTTTTTTATATGCATATTGATTTGTGCAGAAGTTCCCTTAAGATTAAATCAAACAAGCAATGACAGAAGGAGAAGATCCAGATGCATGCAAACATCACTGACTTCAGATCTGACGTTTATAAAGCATTTTAATCTTGAATCTAAAAGTACAAAACATGACCCAATAAAGGAAGTATCAGTGACAAGAATATTTCACATTTTTGAGTGCATTATAATATGACGTAAAATAATAGTTGAAAATGTTCACTTCAAGCAAATTTTAATGCAATGTGTATTTGGAACTTTTCTGTAAGAGCTCTAAGGATTGAAACATGGCGACAATAGAGAGGCGGAGTTTCAGTCTGTAAACATGGTAAACATAATAACGCCCTGAAATTATATCAATTCATTGATATGATTTGATCTTGAAAACTTTTAGGATTGTTTTGTAAGAAACGATTTGAATTTTCGTGATATTAGAAATTACGTGGTTTGCAATGTTAACATGGTATGTGCAGAATAGCAGAAAAAAGGAAAGGAGGAAGATATCAAACGGACACTAATAAGTCCTAGACAAACTGACGGTGTCATAGAAGAAAATCATGATACCAAAAGACAAATCCATTAACATGAGCAAGTCAAAATATAAATAAAAATCCATAAGTGATATTATCATGAAGACAAAATTTTGTCACATCAAATTAGAAATGACGAAGTATTTACTCCTAACGTATGCATTGTTTGCGTTGGAACGTTAGTTTTGGTCAAATTTTGTATAACTCTTAACAGTTTTTAGCATAATTTACTTTGGCCGTCACTCATGATCTAGAAAGTTTGGGTTTTTATGGATTCAATATTATCATTGACAACTTTTGGTTATGAAACATTTTGGATCCTAGGTTGCGACATTTAAGGGTTTTCTCGAGCGTTTAGGTGAGAAAAATGCACAACATTATAGTATTTTGACAAGATCTAAAACAAATGTGCTGATTTTGAAGACACGAACGTTCTTACGAAGATATTTATTAAACCAAGAAGTAAGGCTCAGTTTGAAATAGGTCCATTTTAGAACCAAATTCTGGCCACTTTGAAATATTCTGATAAAGTTGAAATTCCAAGCCTTATTTGGCCTAAAGTGAACCTTGTCCTTTAAACCATCGGTCATTTACATTTTCTAATCTTAAACCTGACCGATTGTGAAATTTTTAGATACAAACACATTTAGCATGACAAAGGATACACAAGACTTTTCAGGTTGTAAGCAAAAACGACATTAAGAAAACTAAAACCAAACCACACACACACACACACACATAATTGAAAAACAATACTAAAGCTAAACCAACACGAACAGCTCTTAAAAAACCAGGGGTCGTGTCAGGCGCTACGGAATGGTGAGCAGAACATGCTCCACATATATGTCACCTGTCGTGTTTCTCATGGATATTTTCTTGGTAGGGGTGTGCCATTTTTGCCTCAAAAAACGTACCCATTTTAATATGACATTCACTGAAATTCAGTACCTATAGTTATATAAATATTTAAGAAAGAAAGACTTATACTTATATACAATATTTAACTTGACCCATGCTTATATAAGCACTAGCTCACCGGGGTTCATTTGGGAACTTATTTGAAAGCACTTTGTTTGAAAGGTGAACTTTCAAATGAATTTATTTAATTTAATATAATAATTGACCATTAATAATGTATGATTCTCAATAGCATATTTATATATGATATGTAGATCATACCCGAATCAATATATAGTTACCAAACGTAAATGCATTTTAATATAGGATGTCATTAAAAAGGAGGGTCATTTTTATATAAAATCTCGCAAAATTATGACCCATATTTTTGGCACATCCCGTATACCTAATAATAGGGAGTTGACCCCCCGTGGGAAATACACATCCGCGGTGATCGGTCTCTGCAAAATTCGGTTGTATATTTTGTCAAGGTAACTGTAGTTGTCGTCTGCAATAGTTAAAGTGATAAAGGACAATTTCCAACAAATCTGAGACTAACTTGACAAATTATTTTCCATATAGAATATATATGGTTTTAATAGGGTATTTATCATTAAAAAGAAAGCAAATTTAATTAATTGGACGTCATCAGATTTCAAATGAAAAAAACTGATGCCCCTGCTTTAAATTGTTAGTCACATGCACTTGACTCTGAAGGTTGTTTTAATTCCATAGTCACAACTGTATGCGTATTTTTTTTTAAAATAATTATTATTACTGCAGGAATCTAAATTATATACTTTTCTTTTATTTTTATACATCATTTTTTCTCATAATTATCCACTGTCACATCTTCAATGTACATATCTGCATATGTTATTGTAGTATTTCTGTAATTTGTTGCCATAACCATCTATTCACGTTAATGTGTTAGATATGTCAGGTACTGCTAATAGATGGTCATAGATCATATCCTAATAAATTATCTTATCTTATCTTAGCTATAAATTTGGAAAATAAAAATATTGTATTGCATAAAGCCAAATAAAAATATTGTATTGCAATAAAGCCTTTCAACCCTTTAAGTATGTTTTAAAACTAATTAGTTTGTGAAATACATAGAGTGGGGTGCTCATTTTCGCCACATCTTTCATGTTTTCTACAGTTTATGTTCAGGTCTAAATGTTTTTGAAGTATACTGATATTTCTATATGAAGATAACTTCAAATACAAAATATACTTAAGCTTGAAAACCGGTTTGTTTTAAGAAAATTATCTGAAAAGTTAGATTAAAGGGTGTTTGGAATTTCCGGATGTTTTGTCAATGGGGGACACATATTCGCCATTTTTACACATCTATTTAAAACCAAATAACCGCAGCTTTTAACAATTTTTATCAAATCAATTGCATTATAGATGAAGAGCAGACATTTCAAAGGTATAAAGAATTCAAAATTAGGGCATTCAGTCAAATATTTACTTAGAAATACTTCTTTGAAATCGTGTTTTTTATTCAGGAAATTGTCCGAAAATCGTTGTCCGTTTTTCGGTCATTTTCGGTAGGAGCCGCAATTTTGTCTCAGTTTAAAAAAATATTATATTTGTTATAAAAATATAATTTACGGGTACATTTCTTCCATTTCAGCCATCCTTTGAAGTTTTTACACCTCAAAATCCTTAAACGGCGAAATTGTGTCCCCGGCGAAAATGAGCACCCCACTCTATCTTTTTTTATTGTGTACACAAATCATCGATAAGAGTTTAACACGTTAAAGATTCATATTACATATTGAACCACTAACTGAGCACTACGCGCTGTAAAATTGAATGCCCCGATTATCAAACAGAGTTATCTCCCATATTTATGAATTGTCGCTGTTGCTTGGGTCAAGATTAGTCACATCGGGACCTACACACAGTTTACATTGTACACTCCTGCAAGGGAAGTATATATTTACAAAGTGAAAATGGGTTCTGTTATAAAATATTTATTAGGACTGAAAGACCCATCTCTTGTGGCTAATTTTCAGAAATTTTGTCAAATAGAAATTTTACCTGGAACTGAGTCTGAAAAAAAGGATTCTGAGTCTGACTACCTGTCATCCTCATCTCATGACAGTCATGTGCCCAATGGAGATTTACACCAAAGACTTGCCAAAACCAATGGGTTTGTTCAGAATAATAGCAATGGTGTCATTAATAACGAACACTGTAGTCAAAATGGCTCTATACACTCAAATAATGTTGACCACCTGGAAAATGTGCAAAAAGACTGTATACAATCGGAGGATAAACAAGAGACCAAGTATATTGTGCATAGCAAATTTCTATATTGGACTTTTCGATTGGGAGCAGGATTTGGAAATGAATTCTTTTATTTGACATTTTTCACATTCTGCCTATGGAATCTCAACAGCTTAGTAATGCGACAAATGGTCATTATTTGGCACGCCGGAATGTATTTAGGGCAAGCAGCTAAAGATATAATTGAATGGCCTCGTCCATCTTCACCACCATGTGCCAGGTTAGAGAATAGATACTTGGAAGAATATGGAATGCCGTCAACCCATGCGACTGTTGGGGTTATAATTCCCTTTGGACTAATTATTATTGGCCATAGACATTATGAGGTAACTATAGACAACTTTCAAGTTTGTGCACTTTCCTATATAAATTTCCTACATGCATGTCACAATGCATATGTTATTAATAAATAGGTTACAGTAAGAACATGAAGAACGTTCAACGTGTTCAATGACGTTGTGTTACATGTAGCCGATTAAGTTAACCGTCAACCATTGTAAATCATTGATAAAAAACAACTCGAGATCGGTCATGGTAAAAATGTAGCTATGCATACTTTAAACATGTGTAACTTAGCAACCTTAATTGCATGTATTGAGTAAAAGCCCAGAACATCATAAAATGGCCAGCACTTTAGTTTAGAATTTCCTTAACATTATGTCGTTATGAACCAATTCAACTACATTTTTGTACAATGAAACGTACATTGTGCATCAGTATATATATAAAGACCAATTAGGCAACACATCTTTGTTAACAATATCATTGCATGTAGGTAAGGTCTAAAAGCCCAAAAGTGGGCTTAGTATAAAAAAAAGTAGCTACAACGTACATGTACATGTACAAGTATTTTGTTTTTATGAGCTGCTGATTTATATAATGTATATATACATGTATATAGGTGTCCTCAGAGTAGGTGTCTATTTTTCTTGATACATAACCTACAACTGCAACTGTAATGTGTTTTTCTAGGATGGGGAAATTTCTTTTCACCAATTGTCATGGAGTCGATTCTTCAAGTTGCTGAAATGTCTTAGAAAACGTGCTAAAAAACACATTACCTCCAGCATTTGTACATGTTCTTACATGTACAAAATGTACAATATACATATACTTTACATAAATTTGTAATGAATTAAATATTACAGTTAAAACATACATATGTACATGTATGCTACAGTTTCATTTTTTACTTACTCAATGTCTGTTGCAGATTTACAAAATGTATGTTATGTATCAGAAAACAAGTTATTAACCATGCTACATGTACATGTACATGTACATTTATATAAATTTTGTTTAGAGGCCAGCTGAAGCCCAACTCAACATGCTCAAGGTGTTGGATTTTCTTGCTGTGTTGAAGACCCATTGGTACAAATGTAGCTTTCAAAGCCTTTTTAGGGCCTTTGGTCAGATTAATGTTGTTTCTTAGACCCATTCTCCATTTCCATTCTCAATTTTAAGGCAACTACAATGTGTACTGATCTTATTCTTGATTTTTAACATTTTCAAAGGTCTTCTAAATGAACATTGTAATTAAAAGACCTGTCAAATTAGATGCAAGGTTGCCTGTAAAAAACCCATGGTCCTAGATTGGATTTGACCATCATGATGTTTATGATGTTCGAGTCTCATTATCATGATTATTGTTTGAGGAAAGATATTTCAATGTTTCTTTAAATGTTCAATGATGTAGGCTAAAGATTGTCCAGTGAATGGGATAAGACCAGTGGTTTTCCTGTTTGAATGGTTTTACACTAGTCACTAGTAAATTTTTTAGGCCCTTGATACATTTTGTAGCTTGTTGTTCGGTGTGAGCCAAGGCTACATGTTGAAGACTTAACTTTGACCTACAATGGTTTAGTTTTACAAATTATGACCTGGATCATGTGGATGGAGAGTTGTCTTGTTGGCACTCATACCTCATCTTCTTATATCTAATTTATAGATATTTAAATTTCATTTCATGGCTCAAAACTTCTGCACACAAGCCTTCAAAGAAAAGATTATTTTTTCGTTGAAAATTCAAATGTATAAATTCTTTGTTGAATTGTGACTCACCAATTCCCCCCATAAATTGGTATCCCAGGAAAAATAGTGAACCAACAGTCATGACCACTGATGACAGTCAGCATGGTCAGGTATGATTATTTTGAAGTACTGTAGTACAAATGTAGTAAAATTCTTAAATAGAAAGCAGACCACTGACTGTCATGACCATGATGACTGAGAACAAGATTTCCCTCTTCTTGAGGAAATAACAGAAAGTTTTGTCATCCACTATACCTAAATGGTTTAACATCCTCTTCCTTTAATAATGGAAATTACATATAGTTTTCTGATTTGTAATGCAATCACAACAAATCTCATTATTTTGATATTCAAAGAAACCAAAGTAAAAGATTGCTTGTTAATTCAATTCAAAACTGGAAAATAAATACTGAACGGTCTGACCCAAGTTTTAAATGCAAGACAAACAAACAAAGAATTCTGAAGAAATTAAGGCAGTCACACATCTTATGCATGTAGAAAATTTTCTTTCATGGGTTATTGGTATGTCCATACATAACAATATTAGGTATACATGTTCTAACATTAAATGTGAAGGATAAACTCTCTGAAGTGTAGCATGCTGTAAGAGTAAAAATCTTCAGGCAAAACTTTGTCACAAAATATTCAGAAAATTAGTGGTAAAATATCAAACACCCACATAGGGGATGATACAATGTACTTGTATAAGTACAACACATGAATAGTACTAGGAATTAAATGTGAAATAATGTCAACATAATTTAAATGCACAGACAGTATTAGCATTTTTATCATTGTGATCAATATGGTGAATTTTAAACCCATGATTGATCAAATTTTATTGATAGCAATATATCTATGTTTTGTCCTTGGTGGTTCTTTATACATGTATTTGAATTGCTTTCTTTGAAAAAAGAAGTGCATGAATATTTTATATTCAGGTCATATCCTCTCTTTTGTGTTACAACTGACACAATTTTTGATAATGAAATAAAAAGTAGGAAACAAATGTAGAACCCTAGTTTACAGACACTTAATATACATATTTTATACCTGTAGACAGTTGACATAGATGTTGTACAAATGTATATATAACTACATATACAATCAATATAAACAATTGATATAGATTTTACATAGGTTAGCATAATTAATTTAATTTTCCATTTGAACATGTTATAAACCACTTTCAATAATTGATTGATACTTGAGTATATAAATAGATATCATCAGGCTGTCTGTGGGTGATGACCAACTTCTTTTCACACAGAATTAAACATGATATATACAACATGATGTTTACAAACAGGGTCAAGGATTAAACTTTTCTAAAATACATGTAGTATATTTCATTTAAGACTTGTTTATATAAATTGTAATTATAATCATGATAATAATCCACAGAAGATCATGTATAAATCCTTTGCAGTTAGGTGCTCTGGAATTGGGTACATGATATGGATATTTTTTTTGTCAATTTTTGCTTAAAATATTAAATGTTCTATGCTTAAAATGTATACATGTACATGTATCTATCAATCATTTGTACATCCATATTTTTTCTCTCATTAAATAAGGTTGTATCAGAGTTAAAATGTAGTAGATTCACTTAAAACTAGGTGAAGCTTGCACATTAGTGATAGATACATATGGTTGTTGCTTAACTTTACATGACAGTATTGATCATGAGCTGGGCCAGATGGGCAGCGGTAGAGAGTTCTCTGTCTGTTCCATAAATGCAGTGTTTACTAATTATTGGTCCTGAATTGTGCTAGATAAGTTGCTATATAGCTATAGGGGTTCCCTATCTTGCTTATGTGGAGTTTTTACTGAATTTGTTACATATCAAATTAATACATTAATCATATATGCATTGAAAAGGAGGGGACTGGATCGTAACCCTTAGCTAGCAAAGATGCCATATATATATGTAGCTTCATAATGGAGGGGAACTTCCCCTAAACAACCTTAATCCACCTCTGGTATACTGTAAATTCAGAAATTGTTGCAAGGCGTCAGAGTTGTAAACACAATAATTTAAACTCACATTTTTAAATATGTATGAATTAGACAGGATTTTTCTCAAATTTTTAAAATTTAAAATCGCATTTAAGTCAAAAATGACAAAATCGCAGTAATAAAAGCACACAATATTTTCTAAATTTTAGAGTATATTATCAAGTAATTTCAACAGTTCCCCAAAAAATAGAAAATTTCAAACAAAAACAACTATAGGAAACAACATTGATTAGGTCAAAGACTCTAAGGTGATATTGACTTCTCAAAAACTGTAGAGTACATGTATGTTTAGTTAGATACAATGTGTTTATATGAAATTGAATGTTTTATAAATTTATGTTATCATAGTTGTAAAAGTTAAAAATAATCTAATTGCATGTTGTTTTTTTTTCAGTTTGATTTCCCCCTTCCATTAATAGTTGCATTTTTTTGGGCAACAGTTTGTGGACTGAGCAGAATTTATTTGGGAATGCATTCAGTTTTGGTAAGTTTCTGGTCAAATAATAAGTAACAAAATAAGTAGATGTGGTATGATTGTCAATGAGACAACTTCCCACCAAAGTTAAAATGAAGTGGATGTAGGCAATTAAGGTGGTACCCAACACTTTCACTAAAATTAATTTGGCTCGTTTAATTTAAATAAAATTTTGTCAAAGTATTTACTTTGACACTTTAACAAAAAT
>NW_027267660.1:0-20833 GCF_963676685.1 Mytilus edulis
AAGCCGTATGGGATTCTATTCTGAGTACCATCTTGGGGTAAAAAACTTGCCGTTAAAATGTAAACAAATAATTGCGCTCTTGTAACCTATACGGTAGGGAAAAAAATTTCCGAAAATTAAGCGCCCGCGCCAAAAGTTGCGCTGGCGTCTATCTAGATGATATCACATCTTGAAAACATTATCTGATCACTCTCTGAATTTGGAGAATTAGTTTTTGCCCGCCGATTAGGCCTAAAATTGGAACTGATTTTTCACCAAATACGGTATCTGGTCAAAGAGGCATGAAGATAATGTTAATTTATTGGCCTAATTTTTCGAAGGTCATCCAGCACTGATTATATTGTCGACAAAACCGTTTTGATATGGAAAAGCTACATCGAATTTTGAAGAATGGCTATATATGAAACCATTTCTTGAAAAAACACGTTTTTGAAACAGACTATAGTTTTTCCAAATGTTGAAAATATGATACTATTTCTACTTTGGCAAGAGAAACTATTCTTGGACTACGATATTCAATGCCAAGATCAATTTTTCTACTTAGCAATTTAACTAAATCGTTGGTATTTGCTTAGGAACCCTTTTGGCCAATTTTCACGAAATTAGCTTTTTGCTAGAATAGCAACTGAGACACGGTCGTTAAGGTTAAAAACCAAAATTTACCTTCAAATTCAAGATAAATACATGATTTTTCCGATAGAAACAGTTGATATCACAAAAACGTTGCATTCTCTTCATACTTTGTCGACATTCGAGCCCACCCTAGATTCAGATATAGAAATTAATACAAATAGGAAACAGACTATAGCATGAATTCACGTTGATGAAAAGTCCATTTGACCCCCGTTTCTCACAATTTCACATTTTTTCCGAGCAAAATGACAATTTTGATATTTTTTAAAGCCTTATTAAAAAAAAGTGTCATTTCTCTATAGGTTACAAGAGCGCAATTATTCGTAATGCATTTTCCATAGGATACCACTAGTGTTCTGTATTTTTTTTCTCGAAGACTACACAAAACTAGGGAAAAACGGGTGGCAGTTCCTGTTAGTACAAATGCCAGTGTTGCATTACAACCAAAAAAAAAATATAGGGTCATGCGGCTCAAATTGACTTAAAATGCAGTTGAAAAAAATCGTCTACTTTTTTCGCCTAATGAAAAAGGCATATTTTTAATGGCTCCGACGTGCAGAAATTGAAGATATTTTCTATACTTCGTAAAATGTGAATATGATTTTCTCTGCAATTTTTAAACCTAATTGGATAAGCTTCGATTAAATGTAATTCCAATCCTGTATCAACCAATCAGAAGCCGTATGGGATTCTATTCTGAGTACCATCTTGGGGTAAAAAACTTGCCGTTAAATGTAAACAAATAATTGCGCTCTTGTAACCTATACGGTAGGGAAAAAAATTTCCGAAAATTAAGCGCCCGCGCCAAAAGTTGCGCTGGCGTCTATCTAGATGATATCACATCTTGAAAACATTATCTGATCACTCTCTGAATTTGGAGAATTAGTTTTTGCCCGCCGATTAGGCCTAAAATTGGAACTGATTTTTTCACCAAATACGGTACTGGTCAAAGAGGCATGAAGATAATGTTAATTTATTGGCCTAATTTTTCGAAGGTCATCCAGCACTGATTATATTGTCGACAAAACCGTTTTGATATGGAAAAGCTACATCGAATTTTGAAGAATGGCTATATATGAAACCATTTCTTGAAAAAACACGTTTTTGAACAGACTATAGTTTTTCCAAATGTTGAAAATATGATACTATTTCTACTTTGGCAAGAGAAACTATTCTTGGACTACGATATTCAATGCCAAGATCAATTTTTCTACTTAGCAATTAACTAAATCGTTGGTATTTGCTTAGGAACCCTTTTGGCCAATTTTCACGAAATTAGCTTTTTGCTAGAATAGCAACTGAGACACGGTCGTTAAGGTTAAAAACCAAAATTTACCTTCAAATTCAAGATAAATACATGCTTTTTCCGATAGAAACAGTTGATATCACAAAAACGTTGCATTCTCTTCATACTTTGTCGACATTCGAGCCCACCCTAGATTCAGATATAGAAATTAATACAAATAGGAAACAGACTATAGCATGAATTCACGTTGATGAAAAGTCCATTTGACCCCGTTTCTCACAATTTCACATTTTTTCCGAGCAAAATGACAATTTTTGATATTTTTTAAAGCCTTATTAAAAAAAAGTGTCATTTCTCTATAGGTTACAAGAGCGCAATTATTCGTAATGCATTTTCCATAGGATACCACTAGTGTTCTGTATTTTTTTTCTCGAAGACTACACAAACTAGGGAAAAACGGGGTGGCAGTTCCTGTTAGTACAAATGCCAGTGTTGCATTACAACCAAAAAAAAATATAGGGTCATGCGGCTCAAATTGACTTAAAATGCAGTTGAAAAAAATCGTCTACTTTTTTCGCCTAATGAAAAAGGCATATTTTAATGGCTCCGACGTGCAGAAATTGAAGATATTTTCTATACTTCGTAAAATGTGAATATGATTTTCTGCAATTTTTAAACCTAATTGGATAAGCTTTCGATTAAATGTAATTCCAATCCTGTATCAACCATCAGAAGCCGTATGGGATTCTATTCTGAGTACCATCTTGGGGTAAAAAACTTGCCGTTAAAATGTAAACAAATAATTGCGCTCTTGTAACCTATACGGTAGGGAAAAAAATTTCCGAAAATTAAGCGCCCGCGCCAAAAGTTGCGCTGGCGTCTATCTAGATGATATCACATCTTGAAAACATTATCTGATCACTCTCTGAATTTGGAGAATTAGTTTTTGCCCGCCGATTAGGCCTAAAATTGGAACTGATTTTTTCACCAAATACGGTACTGGTCAAAGAGGCATGAAGATAATGTTAATTTATTGGCCTAATTTTTCGAAGGTCATCCAGCACTGATTATATTGTCGACAAAACGTTTTGATATGGAAAAGCTACATCGAATTTTGAAGAATGGCTATATATGAAACCATTTCTTGAAAAAACACGTTTTTGAAACAGACTATAGTTTTTCCAAATGTTGAAAATATGATACTATTTCTACTTTGGCAAGAGAAACTATTCTTGGACTACGATATTCAATGCAAGATCAATTTTTCTACTTAGCAATTTAACTAAATCGTTGGTATTTGCTTAGGAACCCTTTTGGCCAATTTTCACGAATTAGCTTTTTGCTAGAATAGCAACTGAGACACGGTCGTTAAGGTTAAAAACCAAAATTTACCTTCAAATTCAAGATAAATACATGATTTTTCCGATAGAAACAGTTGATATCACAAAAACGTTGCATTCTCTTCATACTTTGTCGACATTCGAGCCCACCCTAGATTCAGATATAGAAATTAATACAAATAGGAAACAGACTATAGCATGAATTCACGTTGATGAAAAGTCCATTTGACCCCGTTTCTCACAATTTCACATTTTTTCCGAGCAAAATGACAATTTTTGATATTTTTTAAAGCCTTATTAAAAAAAAGTGTCATTTCTCTATACGGGTAGGGAAAAAAATTCCGAAAATTAAGCGCCCGCGCCAAAAGTTGCGCTGGCGTCTATCTAGATGATATCACATCTTGAAAACATTATCTGATCACTCTCTGAATTTGGAGAATTAGTTTTTGCCCGCCGATTAGGCCTAAAATTGAACTGATTTTTTCACCAAATACGGTACTGGTCAAAGAGGCATGAAGATAATGTTAATTTATTGGCCTAATTTTTCGAAGGTCATCCAGCACTGATTATATTGTCGACAAAACCGTTTTGATATGGAAAAGCTACATCGAATTTTGAAGAATGGCTATATATGAAACCATTTCTTGAAAAAACACGTTTTTGAAACAGACTATAGTTTTTCCAAATGTTGAAAATATGATACTATTTCTACTTTGGCAAGAGAAACTATTCTTGGACTACGATATTCAATGCCAAGATCAATTTTTCTACTTAGCAATTTAACTAAATCGTTGGTATTTGCTTAGGAACCCTTTTGGCCAATTTTCACGAAATTAGCTTTTTGCTAGAATAGCAACTGAGACACGGTCGTTAAGGTTTAAAAACCAAAATTTACCTTCAAATTCAAGATAAATACATGATTTTTCCGATAGAAACAGTTGATATCACAAAAACGTTGCATTCTCTTCATACTTTGTCGACATTCGAGCCCACCCTAGATTCAGATATAGAAATTAATACAAATAGGAAACAGACTATAGCATGAATTCACGTTGATGAAAAGTCCATTTGACCCCGTTTCTCACAATTTCACATTTTTTCCGAGCAAAATGACAATTTTTGATATTTTTTAAAGCCTTATTAAAAAAAAGTGTCATTTCTCTATACGGTAGGGAAAAAAATTTCCGAAAATTAAGCGCCCGCGCCAAAAGTTGCGCTGGCGTCTATCTAGATGATATCACATCTTGAAAACATTATCTGATCACTCTCTGAATTTGGAGAATTAGTTTTTGCCCGCCGATTAGGCCTAAAATTGGAACTGATTTTTTCACCAAATACGGTACTGGTCAAAGAGGCATGAAGATAATGTTAATTTATTGGCCTAATTTTTCGAAGGTCATCCAGCACTGATTATATTGTCGACAAAACCGTTTTGATATGGAAAAGCTACATCGAATTTTGAAGAATGGCTATATATGAAACCATTTCTTGAAAAAACACGTTTTTGAAACAGACTATAGTTTTTCCAAATGTTGAAAATATGATACTATTTCTACTTTGGCAAGAGAAACTATTCTTGGACTACGATATTCAATGCCAAGATCAATTTTTCTACTTAGCAATTTAACTAAATCGTTGGTATTTGCTTAGGAACCCTTTTGGCCAATTTTCACGAAATTAGCTTTTTGCTAGAATAGCAACTGAGACACGGTCGTTAAGGTTAAAAACCAAAATTTACCTTCAAATTCAAGATAAATACATGCTTTTTCCGATAGAAACAGTTGATATCACAAAAACGTTGCATTCTCTTCATACTTTGTCGACATTCGAGCCCACCCTAGATTCAGATATAGAAATTAATACAAATAGGAAACAGACTATAGCATGAATTCACGTTGATGAAAAGTCCATTTGACCCCGTTTCTCACAATTTCACATTTTTTCCGAGCAAAATGACAATTTTTGATATTTTTTAAAGCCTTATTAAAAAAAAGTGTCATTTCTCTATAGGTTACAAGAGCGCAATTATTCGTAATGCATTTTCCATAGGATACCACTAGTGTTCTGTATTTTTTTTCTCGAAGACTACACAAACTAGGGAAAAACGGGTGGCAGTTCCTGTTAGTACAAATGCCAGTGTTGCATTACAACCAAAAAAAAATATAGGGTCATGCGGCTCAAATTGACTTAAAATGCAGTTGAAAAAAATCGTCTACTTTTTTCGCCTAATGAAAAAGGCATATTTTTAATGGCTCCGACGTGCAGAAATTGAAGATATTTTCTATACTTCGTAAAATGTGAATATGATTTTCTGCAATTTTTAAACCTAATTGGATAAGCTTTCGATTAAATGTAATTCCAATCCTGTATCAACCAATCAGAAGCCGTATGGGATTCTATTCTGAGTACCATCTTGGGGTAAAAAACTTGCCGTTAAAATGTAAACAAATAATTGCGCTCTTGTAACCTATACGGTAGGGAAAAAAATTTCCGAAAATTAAGCGCCCGCGCCAAAAGTTGCGCTGGCGTCTATCTAGATGATATCACATCTTGAAAACATTATCTGATCACTCTCTGAATTTGGAGAATTAGTTTTTGCCCGCCGATTAGGCCTAAAATTGGAACTGATTTTTTCACCAAATACGGTACTGGTCAAAGAGGCATGAAGATAATGTTAATTTATTGGCCTAATTTTTCGAAGGTCATCCAGCACTGATTATATTGTCGACAAAACCGTTTTGATATGGAAAAGCTACATCGAATTTTGAAGAATGGCTATATATGAAACCATTTCTTGAAAAAACACGTTTTTGAAACAGACTATAGTTTTTCCAAATGTTGAAAATATGATACTATTTCTACTTTGGCAAGAGAAACTATTCTTGGACTACGATATTCAATGCCAAGATCAATTTTTCTACTTAGCAATTTAACTAAATCGTTGGTATTTGCTTAGGAACCCTTTTGGCCAATTTTCACGAAATTAGCTTTTTGCTAGAATAGCAACTGAGACACGGTCGTTAAGGTTAAAAACCAAAATTTACCTTCAAATTCAAGATAAATACATGCTTTTTCCGATAGAAACAGTTGATATCACAAAAACGTTGCATTCTCTTCATACTTTGTCGACATTCGAGCCCACCCTAGATTCAGATATAGAAATTAATACAAATAGGAAACAGACTATAGCATGAATTCACGTTGATGAAAAGTCCATTTGACCCCGTTTCTCACAATTTCACATTTTTTCCGAGCAAAATGACAATTTTTGATATTTTTTAAAGCCTTATTAAAAAAAAGTGTCATTTCTCTATAGGTTACAAGAGCGCAATTATTCGTAATGCATTTTCCATAGGATACCACTAGTGTTCTGTATTTTTTTTCTCGAAGACTACACAAACTAGGGAAAAACGGGTGGCAGTTCCTGTTAGTACAAATGCCAGTGTTGCATTACAACCAAAAAAAAATATAGGGTCATGCGGCTCAAATTGACTTAAAATGCAGTTGAAAAAAATCGTCTACTTTTTTCGCCTAATGAAAAAGGCATATTTTTAATGGCTCCGACGTGCAGAAATTGAAGATATTTTCTATACTTCGTAAAATGTGAATATGATTTTCTGCAATTTTTAAACCTAATTGGATAAGCTTTCGATTAAATGTAATTCCAATCCTGTATCAACCAATCAGAAGCCGTATGGGATTCTATTCTGAGTACCATCTTGGGGTAAAAAACTTGCCGTTAAAATGTAAACAAATAATTGCGCTCTTGTAACCTATACGGTAGGGAAAAAAATTTCCGAAAATTAAGCGCCCGCGCCAAAAGTTGCGCTGGCGTCTATCTAGATGATATCACATCTTGAAAACATTATCTGATCACTCTCTGAATTTGGAGAATTAGTTTTTGCCCGCCGATTAGGCCTAAAATTGGAACTGATTTTTTCACCAAATACGGTACTGGTCAAAGAGGCATGAAGATAATGTTAATTTATTGGCCTAATTTTTCGAAGGTCATCCAGCACTGATTATATTGTCGACAAAACCGTTTTGATATGGAAAAGCTACATCGAATTTTGAAGAATGGCTATATATGAAACCATTTCTTGAAAAAACACGTTTTTGAAACAGACTATAGTTTTTCCAAATGTTGAAAATATGATACTATTTCTACTTTGGCAAGAGAAACTATTCTTGGACTACGATATTCAATGCCAAGATCAATTTTTCTACTTAGCAATTTAACTAAATCGTTGGTATTTGCTTAGGAACCCTTTTGGCCAATTTTCACGAAATTAGCTTTTTGCTAGAATAGCAACTGAGACACGGTCGTTAAGGTTAAAAACCAAAATTTACCTTCAAATTCAAGATAAATACATGATTTTTCCGATAGAAACAGTTGATATCACAAAAACGTTGCATTCTCTTCATACTTTGTCGACATTCGAGCCCACCCTAGATTCAGATATAGAAATTAATACAAATAGGAAACAGACTATAGCATGAATTCACGTTGATGAAAAGTCCATTTGACCCCGTTTCTCACAATTTCACATTTTTTCCGAGCAAAATGACAATTTTTGATATTTTTTAAAGCCTTATTAAAAAAAAGTGTCATTTCTCTATAGGTTACAAGAGCGCAATTATTCGTAATGCATTTTCCATAGGATACCACTAGTGTTCTGTATTTTTTTTCTCGAAGACTACACAAACTAGGGAAAAACGGGTGGCAGTTCCTGTTAGTACAAATGCCAGTGTTGCATTACAACCAAAAAAAAATATAGGGTCATGCGGCTCAAATTGACTTAAAATGCAGTTGAAAAAAATCGTCTACTTTTTTCGCCTAATGAAAAAGGCATATTTTTAATGGCTCCGACGTGCAGAAATTGAAGATATTTTCTATACTTCGTAAAATGTGAATATGATTTTCTGCAATTTTTAAACCTAATTGGATAAGCTTTCGATTAAATGTAATTCCAATCCTGTATCAACCAATCAGAAGCCGTATGGGATTCTATTCTGAGTACCATCTTGGGGTAAAAAACTTGCCGTTAAAATGTAAACAAATAATTGCGCTCTTGTAACCTATACGGTAGGGAAAAAAATTTCCGAAAATTAAGCGCCCGCGCCAAAAGTTGCGCTGGCGTCTATCTAGATGATATCACATCTTGAAAACATTATCTGATCACTCTCTGAATTTGGAGAATTAGTTTTTGCCCGCCGATTAGGCCTAAAATTGGAACTGATTTTTTCACCAAATACGGTACTGGTCAAAGAGGCATGAAGATAATGTTAATTTATTGGCCTAATTTTTCGAAGGTCATCCAGCACTGATTATATTGTCGACAAAACCGTTTTGATATGGAAAAGCTACATCGAATTTTGAAGAATGGCTATATATGAAACCATTTCTTGAAAAAACACGTTTTTGAAACAGACTATAGTTTTTCCAAATGTTGAAAATATGATACTATTTCTACTTTGGCAAGAGAAACTATTCTTGGACTACGATATTCAATGCCAAGATCAATTTTTCTACTTAGCAATTTAACTAAATCGTTGGTATTTGCTTAGGAACCCTTTTGGCCAATTTTCACGAAATTAGCTTTTTGCTAGAATAGCAACTGAGACACGGTCGTTAAGGTTAAAAACCAAAATTTACCTTCAAATTCAAGATAAATACATGCTTTTTCCGATAGAAACAGTTGATATCACAAAAACGTTGCATTCTCTTCATACTTTGTCGACATTCGAGCCCACCCTAGATTCAGATATAGAAATTAATACAAATAGGAAACAGACTATAGCATGAATTCACGTTGATGAAAAGTCCATTTGACCCCGTTTCTCACAATTTCACATTTTTTCCGAGCAAAATGACAATTTTTGATATTTTTTAAAGCCTTATTAAAAAAAAGTGTCATTTCTCTATAGGTTACAAGAGCGCAATTATTCGTAATGCATTTTCCATAGGATACCACTAGTGTTCTGTATTTTTTTTCTCGAAGACTACACAAACTAGGGAAAAACGGGTGGCAGTTCCTGTTAGTACAAATGCCAGTGTTGCATTACAACCAAAAAAAAATATAGGGTCATGCGGCTCAAATTGACTTAAAATGCAGTTGAAAAAAATCGTCTACTTTTTTCGCCTAATGAAAAAGGCATATTTTTAATGGCTCCGACGTGCAGAAATTGAAGATATTTTCTATACTTCGTAAAATGTGAATATGATTTTCTGCAATTTTTAAACCTAATTGGATAAGCTTTCGATTAAATGTAATTCCAATCCTGTATCAACCAATCAGAAGCCGTATGGGATTCTATTCTGAGTACCATCTTGGGGTAAAAAACTTGCCGTTAAAATGTAAACAAATAATTGCGCTCTTGTAACCTATACGGTAGGGAAAAAAATTTCCGAAAATTAAGCGCCCGCGCCAAAAGTTGCGCTGGCGTCTATCTAGATGATATCACATCTTGAAAACATTATCTGATCACTCTCTGAATTTGGAGAATTAGTTTTTGCCCGCCGATTAGGCCTAAAATTGGAACTGATTTTTTCACCAAATACGGTACTGGTCAAAGAGGCATGAAGATAATGTTAATTTATTGGCCTAATTTTTCGAAGGTCATCCAGCACTGATTATATTGTCGACAAAACCGTTTTGATATGGAAAAGCTACATCGAATTTTGAAGAATGGCTATATATGAAACCATTTCTTGAAAAAACACGTTTTTGAAACAGACTATAGTTTTTCCAAATGTTGAAAATATGATACTATTTCTACTTTGGCAAGAGAAACTATTCTTGGACTACGATATTCAATGCCAAGATCAATTTTTCTACTTAGCAATTTAACTAAATCGTTGGTATTTGCTTAGGAACCCTTTTGGCCAATTTTCACGAAATTAGCTTTTTGCTAGAATAGCAACTGAGACACGGTCGTTAAGGTTAAAAACCAAAATTTACCTTCAAATTCAAGATAAATACATGATTTTTCCGATAGAAACAGTTGATATCACAAAAACGTTGCATTCTCTTCATACTTTGTCGACATTCGAGCCCACCCTAGATTCAGATATAGAAATTAATACAAATAGGAAACAGACTATAGCATGAATTCACGTTGATGAAAAGTCCATTTGACCCCGTTTCTCACAATTTCACATTTTTTCCGAGCAAAATGACAATTTTTGATATTTTTTAAAGCCTTATTAAAAAAAAGTGTCATTTCTCTATAGGTTACAAGAGCGCAATTATTCGTAATGCATTTTCCATAGGATACCACTAGTGTTCTGTATTTTTTTTCTCGAAGACTACACAAACTAGGGAAAAACGGGTGGCAGTTCCTGTTAGTACAAATGCCAGTGTTGCATTACAACCAAAAAAAAATATAGGGTCATGCGGCTCAAATTGACTTAAAATGCAGTTGAAAAAAATCGTCTACTTTTTTCGCCTAATGAAAAAGGCATATTTTTAATGGCTCCGACGTGCAGAAATTGAAGATATTTTCTATACTTCGTAAAATGTGAATATGATTTTCTGCAATTTTTAAACCTAATTGGATAAGCTTTCGATTAAATGTAATTCCAATCCTGTATCAACCAATCAGAAGCCGTATGGGATTCTATTCTGAGTACCATCTTGGGGTAAAAAACTTGCCGTTAAAATGTAAACAAATAATTGCGCTCTTGTAACCTATACGGTAGGGAAAAAAATTTCCGAAAATTAAGCGCCCGCGCCAAAAGTTGCGCTGGCGTCTATCTAGATGATATCACATCTTGAAAACATTATCTGATCACTCTCTGAATTTGGAGAATTAGTTTTTGCCCGCCGATTAGGCCTAAAATTGGAACTGATTTTTTCACCAAATACGGTACTGGTCAAAGAGGCATGAAGATAATGTTAATTTATTGGCCTAATTTTTCGAAGGTCATCCAGCACTGATTATATTGTCGACAAAACCGTTTTGATATGGAAAAGCTACATCGAATTTTGAAGAATGGCTATATATGAAACCATTTCTTGAAAAAACACGTTTTTGAAACAGACTATAGTTTTTCCAAATGTTGAAAATATGATACTATTTCTACTTTGGCAAGAGAAACTATTCTTGGACTACGATATTCAATGCCAAGATCAATTTTTCTACTTAGCAATTTAACTAAATCGTTGGTATTTGCTTAGGAACCCTTTTGGCCAATTTTCACGAAATTAGCTTTTTGCTAGAATAGCAACTGAGACACGGTCGTTAAGGTTAAAAACCAAAATTTACCTTCAAATTCAAGATAAATACATGCTTTTTCCGATAGAAACAGTTGATATCACAAAAACGTTGCATTCTCTTCATACTTTGTCGACATTCGAGCCCACCCTAGATTCAGATATAGAAATTAATACAAATAGGAAACAGACTATAGCATGAATTCACGTTGATGAAAAGTCCATTTGACCCCGTTTCTCACAATTTCACATTTTTTCCGAGCAAAATGACAATTTTTGATATTTTTTAAAGCCTTATTAAAAAAAAGTGTCATTTCTCTATAGGTTACAAGAGCGCAATTATTCGTAATGCATTTTCCATAGGATACCACTAGTGTTCTGTATTTTTTTTCTCGAAGACTACACAAACTAGGGAAAAACGGGTGGCAGTTCCTGTTAGTACAAATGCCAGTGTTGCATTACAACCAAAAAAAAATATAGGGTCATGCGGCTCAAATTGACTTAAAATGCAGTTGAAAAAAATCGTCTACTTTTTTCGCCTAATGAAAAAGGCATATTTTTAATGGCTCCGACGTGCAGAAATTGAAGATATTTTCTATACTTCGTAAAATGTGAATATGATTTTCTGCAATTTTTAAACCTAATTGGATAAGCTTTCGATTAAATGTAATTCCAATCCTGTATCAACCAATCAGAAGCCGTATGGGATTCTATTCTGAGTACCATCTTGGGGTAAAAAACTTGCCGTTAAAATGTAAACAAATAATTGCGCTCTTGTAACCTATACGGTAGGGAAAAAAATTTCCGAAAATTAAGCGCCCGCGCCAAAAGTTGCGCTGGCGTCTATCTAGATGATATCACATCTTGAAAACATTATCTGATCACTCTCTGAATTTGGAGAATTAGTTTTTGCCCGCCGATTAGGCCTAAAATTGGAACTGATTTTTTCACCAAATACGGTACTGGTCAAAGAGGCATGAAGATAATGTTAATTTATTGGCCTAATTTTTCGAAGGTCATCCAGCACTGATTATATTGTCGACAAAACCGTTTTGATATGGAAAAGCTACATCGAATTTTGAAGAATGGCTATATATGAAACCATTTCTTGAAAAAACACGTTTTTGAAACAGACTATAGTTTTTCCAAATGTTGAAAATATGATACTATTTCTACTTTGGCAAGAGAAACTATTCTTGGACTACGATATTCAATGCCAAGATCAATTTTTCTACTTAGCAATTTAACTAAATCGTTGGTATTTGCTTAGGAACCCTTTTGGCCAATTTTCACGAAATTAGCTTTTTGCTAGAATAGCAACTGAGACACGGTCGTTAAGGTTAAAAACCAAAATTTACCTTCAAATTCAAGATAAATACATGATTTTTCCGATAGAAACAGTTGATATCACAAAAACGTTGCATTCTCTTCATACTTTGTCGACATTCGAGCCCACCCTAGATTCAGATATAGAAATTAATACAAATAGGAAACAGACTATAGCATGAATTCACGTTGATGAAAAGTCCATTTGACCCCGTTTCTCACAATTTCACATTTTTTCCGAGCAAAATGACAATTTTTGATATTTTTTAAAGCCTTATTAAAAAAAAGTGTCATTTCTCTATAGGTTACAAGAGCGCAATTATTCGTAATGCATTTTCCATAGGATACCACTAGTGTTCTGTATTTTTTTTCTCGAAGACTACACAAACTAGGGAAAAACGGGTGGCAGTTCCTGTTAGTACAAATGCCAGTGTTGCATTACAACCAAAAAAAAATATAGGGTCATGCGGCTCAAATTGACTTAAAATGCAGTTGAAAAAAATCGTCTACTTTTTTCGCCTAATGAAAAAGGCATATTTTTAATGGCTCCGACGTGCAGAAATTGAAGATATTTTCTATACTTCGTAAAATGTGAATATGATTTTCTGCAATTTTTAAACCTAATTGGATAAGCTTTCGATTAAATGTAATTCCAATCCTGTATCAACCAATCAGAAGCCGTATGGGATTCTATTCTGAGTACCATCTTGGGGTAAAAAACTTGCCGTTAAAATGTAAACAAATAATTGCGCTCTTGTAACCTATACGGTAGGGAAAAAAATTTCCGAAAATTAAGCGCCCGCGCCAAAAGTTGCGCTGGCGTCTATCTAGATGATATCACATCTTGAAAACATTATCTGATCACTCTCTGAATTTGGAGAATTAGTTTTTGCCCGCCGATTAGGCCTAAAATTGGAACTGATTTTTTCACCAAATACGGTACTGGTCAAAGAGGCATGAAGATAATGTTAATTTATTGGCCTAATTTTTCGAAGGTCATCCAGCACTGATTATATTGTCGACAAAACCGTTTTGATATGGAAAAGCTACATCGAATTTTGAAGAATGGCTATATATGAAACCATTTCTTGAAAAAACACGTTTTTGAAACAGACTATAGTTTTTCCAAATGTTGAAAATATGATACTATTTCTACTTTGGCAAGAGAAACTATTCTTGGACTACGATATTCAATGCCAAGATCAATTTTTCTACTTAGCAATTTAACTAAATCGTTGGTATTTGCTTAGGAACCCTTTTGGCCAATTTTCACGAAATTAGCTTTTTGCTAGAATAGCAACTGAGACACGGTCGTTAAGGTTAAAAACCAAAATTTACCTTCAAATTCAAGATAAATACATGCTTTTTCCGATAGAAACAGTTGATATCACAAAAACGTTGCATTCTCTTCATACTTTGTCGACATTCGAGCCCACCCTAGATTCAGATATAGAAATTAATACAAATAGGAAACAGACTATAGCATGAATTCACGTTGATGAAAAGTCCATTTGACCCCGTTTCTCACAATTTCACATTTTTTCCGAGCAAAATGACAATTTTTGATATTTTTTAAAGCCTTATTAAAAAAAAGTGTCATTTCTCTATAGGTTACAAGAGCGCAATTATTCGTAATGCATTTTCCATAGGATACCACTAGTGTTCTGTATTTTTTTTCTCGAAGACTACACAAACTAGGGAAAAACGGGTGGCAGTTCCTGTTAGTACAAATGCCAGTGTTGCATTACAACCAAAAAAAAATATAGGGTCATGCGGCTCAAATTGACTTAAAATGCAGTTGAAAAAAATCGTCTACTTTTTTCGCCTAATGAAAAAGGCATATTTTTAATGGCTCCGACGTGCAGAAATTGAAGATATTTTCTATACTTCGTAAAATGTGAATATGATTTTCTGCAATTTTTAAACCTAATTGGATAAGCTTTCGATTAAATGTAATTCCAATCCTGTATCAACCAATCAGAAGCCGTATGGGATTCTATTCTGAGTACCATCTTGGGGTAAAAAACTTGCCGTTAAAATGTAAACAAATAATTGCGCTCTTGTAACCTATACGGTAGGGAAAAAAATTTCCGAAAATTAAGCGCCCGCGCCAAAAGTTGCGCTGGCGTCTATCTAGATGATATCACATCTTGAAAACATTATCTGATCACTCTCTGAATTTGGAGAATTAGTTTTTGCCCGCCGATTAGGCCTAAAATTGGAACTGATTTTTTCACCAAATACGGTACTGGTCAAAGAGGCATGAAGATAATGTTAATTTATTGGCCTAATTTTTCGAAGGTCATCCAGCACTGATTATATTGTCGACAAAACCGTTTTGATATGGAAAAGCTACATCGAATTTTGAAGAATGGCTATATATGAAACCATTTCTTGAAAAAACACGTTTTTGAAACAGACTATAGTTTTTCCAAATGTTGAAAATATGATACTATTTCTACTTTGGCAAGAGAAACTATTCTTGGACTACGATATTCAATGCCAAGATCAATTTTTCTACTTAGCAATTTAACTAAATCGTTGGTATTTGCTTAGGAACCCTTTTGGCCAATTTTCACGAAATTAGCTTTTTGCTAGAATAGCAACTGAGACACGGTCGTTAAGGTTAAAAACCAAAATTTACCTTCAAATTCAAGATAAATACATGATTTTTCCGATAGAAACAGTTGATATCACAAAAACGTTGCATTCTCTTCATACTTTGTCGACATTCGAGCCCACCCTAGATTCAGATATAGAAATTAATACAAATAGGAAACAGACTATAGCATGAATTCACGTTGATGAAAAGTCCATTTGACCCCGTTTCTCACAATTTCACATTTTTTCCGAGCAAAATGACAATTTTTGATATTTTTTAAAGCCTTATTAAAAAAAAGTGTCATTTCTCTATAGGTTACAAGAGCGCAATTATTCGTAATGCATTTTCCATAGGATACCACTAGTGTTCTGTATTTTTTTTCTCGAAGACTACACAAACTAGGGAAAAACGGGTGGCAGTTCCTGTTAGTACAAATGCCAGTGTTGCATTACAACCAAAAAAAAATATAGGGTCATGCGGCTCAAATTGACTTAAAATGCAGTTGAAAAAAATCGTCTACTTTTTTCGCCTAATGAAAAAGGCATATTTTTAATGGCTCCGACGTGCAGAAATTGAAGATATTTTCTATACTTCGTAAAATGTGAATATGATTTTCTGCAATTTTTAAACCTAATTGGATAAGCTTTCGATTAAATGTAATTCCAATCCTGTATCAACCAATCAGAAGCCGTATGGGATTCTATTCTGAGTACCATCTTGGGGTAAAAAACTTGCCGTTAAAATGTAAACAAATAATTGCGCTCTTGTAACCTATACGGTAGGGAAAAAAATTTCCGAAATTAAGCGCCCGCGCCAAAAGTTGCGCTGGCGTCTATCTAGATGATATCACATCTTGAAAACATTATCTGATCACTCTCTGAATTTGGAGAATTAGTTTTTGCCCGCCGATTAGGCCTAAAATTGGAACTGATTTTTTCACCAAATACGGTACTGGTCAAAGAGGCATGAAGATAATGTTAATTTATTGGCCTAATTTTTCGAAGGTCATCCAGCACTGATTATATTGTCGACAAAACCGTTTTGATATGGAAAAGCTACATCGAATTTTGAAGAATGGCTATATATGAAACCATTTCTTGAAAAAACACGTTTTTGAAACAGACTATAGTTTTTCCAAATGTTGAAAATATGATACTATTTCTACTTTGGCAAGAGAAACTATTCTTGGACTACGATATTCAATGCCAAGATCAATTTTTCTACTTAGCAATTTAACTAAATCGTTGGTATTTGCTTAGGAACCCTTTTGGCCAATTTTCACGAAATTAGCTTTTTGCTAGAATAGCAACTGAGACACGGTCGTTAAGGTTAAAAACCAAAATTTACCTTCAAATTCAAGATAAATACATGCTTTTTCCGATAGAAACAGTTGATATCACAAAAACGTTGCATTCTCTTCATACTTTGTCGACATTCGAGCCCACCCTAGATTCAGATATAGAAATTAATACAAATAGGAAACAGACTATAGCATGAATTCACGTTGATGAAAAGTCCATTTGACCCCGTTTCTCACAATTTCACATTTTTTCCGAGCAAAATGACAATTTTTGATATTTTTTAAAGCCTTATTAAAAAAAAGTGTCATTTCTCTATAGGTTACAAGAGCGCAATTATTCGTAATGCATTTTCCATAGGATACCACTAGTGTTCTGTATTTTTTTTCTCGAAGACTACACAAACTAGGGAAAAACGGGTGGCAGTTCCTGTTAGTACAAATGCCAGTGTTGCATTACAACCAAAAAAAAATATAGGGTCATGCGGCTCAAATTGACTTAAAATGCAGTTGAAAAAAATCGTCTACTTTTTTCGCCTAATGAAAAAGGCATATTTTTAATGGCTCCGACGTGCAGAAATTGAAGATATTTTCTATACTTCGTAAAATGTGAATATGATTTTCTGCAATTTTTAAACCTAATTGGATAAGCTTTCGATTAAATGTAATTCCAATCCTGTATCAACCAATCAGAAGCCGTATGGGATTCTATTCTGAGTACCATCTTGGGGTAAAAAACTTGCCGTTAAAATGTAAACAAATAATTGCGCTCTTGTAACCTATACGGTAGGGAAAAAAATTTCCGAAAATTAAGCGCCCGCGCCAAAAGTTGCGCTGGCGTCTATCTAGATGATATCACATCTTGAAAACATTATCTGATCACTCTCTGAATTTGGAGAATTAGTTTTTGCCCGCCGATTAGGCCTAAAATTGGAACTGATTTTTTCACCAAATACGGTACTGGTCAAAGAGGCATGAAGATAATGTTAATTTATTGGCCTAATTTTTCGAAGGTCATCCAGCACTGATTATATTGTCGACAAAACCGTTTTGATATGGAAAAGCTACATCGAATTTTGAAGAATGGCTATATATGAAACCATTTCTTGAAAAAACACGTTTTTGAAACAGACTATAGTTTTTCCAAATGTTGAAAATATGATACTATTTCTACTTTGGCAAGAGAAACTATTCTTGGACTACGATATTCAATGCCAAGATCAATTTTTCTACTTAGCAATTTAACTAAATCGTTGGTATTTGCTTAGGAACCCTTTTGGCCAATTTTCACGAAATTAGCTTTTTGCTAGAATAGCAACTGAGACACGGTCGTTAAGGTTAAAAACCAAAATTTACCTTCAAATTCAAGATAAATACATGATTTTTCCGATAGAAACAGTTGATATCACAAAAACGTTGCATTCTCTTCATACTTTGTCGACATTCGAGCCCACCCTAGATTCAGATATAGAAATTAATACAAATAGGAAACAGACTATAGCATGAATTCACGTTGATGAAAAGTCCATTTGACCCCGTTTCTCACAATTTCACATTTTTTCCGAGCAAAATGACAATTTTTGATATTTTTTAAAGCCTTATTAAAAAAAAGTGTCATTTCTCTATACGGTAGGGAAAAAAATTTCCGAAAATTAAGCGCCCGCGCCAAAAGTTGCGCTGGCGTCTATCTAGATGATATCACATCTTGAAAACATTATCTGATCACTCTCTGAATTTGGAGAATTAGTTTTTGCCCGCCGATTAGGCCTAAAATTGGAACTGATTTTTTCACCAAATACGGTACTGGTCAAAGAGGCATGAAGATAATGTTAATTTATTGGCCTAATTTTTCGAAGGTCATCCAGCACTGATTATATTGTCGACAAAACCGTTTTGATATGGAAAAGCTACATCGAATTTTGAAGAATGGCTATATATGAAACCATTTCTTGAAAAAACACGTTTTTGAAACAGACTATAGTTTTTCCAAATGTTGAAAATATGATACTATTTCTACTTTGGCAAGAGAAACTATTCTTGGACTACGATATTCAATGCCAAGATCAATTTTTCTACTTAGCAATTTAACTAAATCGTTGGTATTTGCTTAGGAACCCTTTTGGCCAATTTTCACGAAATTAGCTTTTTGCTAGAATAGCAACTGAGACACGGTCGTTAAGGTTAAAAACCAAAATTTACCTTCAAATTCAAGATAAATACATGCTTTTTCCGATAGAAACAGTTGATATCACAAAAACGTTGCATTCTCTTCATACTTTGTCGACATTCGAGCCCACCCTAGATTCAGATATAGAAATTAATACAAATAGGAAACAGACTATAGCATGAATTCACGTTGATGAAAAGTCCATTTGACCCCGTTTCTCACAATTTCACATTTTTTCCGAGCAAAATGACAATTTTTGATATTTTTTAAAGCCTTATTAAAAAAAAGTGTCATTTCTCTATAGGTTACAAGAGCGCAATTATTCGTAATGCATTTTCCATAGGATACCACTAGTGTTCTGTATTTTTTTTCTCGAAGACTACACAAACTAGGGAAAAACGGGTGGCAGTTCCTGTTAGTACAAATGCCAGTGTTGCATTACAACCAAAAAAAAATATAGGGTCATGCGGCTCAAATTGACTTAAAATGCAGTTGAAAAAAATCGTCTACTTTTTTCGCCTAATGAAAAAGGCATATTTTTAATGGCTCCGACGTGCAGAAATTGAAGATATTTTCTATACTTCGTAAAATGTGAATATGATTTTCTGCAATTTTTAAACCTAATTGGATAAGCTTTCGATTAAATGTAATTCCAATCCTGTATCAACCAATCAGAAGCCGTATGGGATTCTATTCTGAGTACCATCTTGGGGTAAAAAACTTGCCGTTAAAATGTAAACAAATAATTGCGCTCTTGTAACCTATACGGTAGGGAAAAAAATTTCCGAAAATTAAGCGCCCGCGCCAAAAGTTGCGCTGGCGTCTATCTAGATGATATCACATCTTGAAAACATTATCTGATCACTCTCTGAATTTGGAGAATTAGTTTTTGCCCGCCGATTAGGCCTAAAATTGGAACTGATTTTTTCACCAAATACGGTACTGGTCAAAGAGGCATGAAGATAATGTTAATTTATTGGCCTAATTTTTCGAAGGTCATCCAGCACTGATTATATTGTCGACAAAACCGTTTTGATATGGAAAAGCTACATCGAATTTTGAAGAATGGCTATATATGAAACCATTTCTTGAAAAAACACGTTTTTGAAACAGACTATAGTTTTTCCAAATGTTGAAAATATGATACTATTTCTACTTTGGCAAGAGAAACTATTCTTGGACTACGATATTCAATGCCAAGATCAATTTTTCTACTTAGCAATTTAACTAAATCGTTGGTATTTGCTTAGGAACCCTTTTGGCCAATTTTCACGAAATTAGCTTTTTGCTAGAATAGCAACTGAGACACGGTCGTTAAGGTTAAAAACCAAAATTTACCTTCAAATTCAAGATAAATACATGCTTTTTCCGATAGAAACAGTTGATATCACAAAAACGTTGCATTCTCTTCATACTTTGTCGACATTCGAGCCCACCCTAGATTCAGATATAGAAATTAATACAAATAGGAAACAGACTATAGCATGAATTCACGTTGATGAAAAGTCCATTTGACCCCGTTTCTCACAATTTCACATTTTTTCCGAGCAAAATGACAATTTTTGATATTTTTTAAAGCCTTATTAAAAAAAAGTGTCATTTCTCTATAGGTTACAAGAGCGCAATTATTCGTAATGCATTTTCCATAGGATACCACTAGTGTTCTGTATTTTTTTTCTCGAAGACTACACAAACTAGGGAAAAACGGGTGGCAGTTCCTGTTAGTACAAATGCCAGTGTTGCATTACAACCAAAAAAAAATATAGGGTCATGCGGCTCAAATTGACTTAAAATGCAGTTGAAAAAAATCGTCTACTTTTTTCGCCTAATGAAAAAGGCATATTTTTAATGGCTCCGACGTGCAGAAATTGAAGATATTTTCTATACTTCGTAAAATGTGAATATGATTTTCTGCAATTTTTAAACCTAATTGGATAAGCTTTCGATTAAATGTAATTCCAATCCTGTATCAACCAATCAGAAGCCGTATGGGATTCTATTCTGAG
>NW_027267661.1:0-29420 GCF_963676685.1 Mytilus edulis
TGGACAAAATGTGTGGAAGAATAAAAATAATAACTAGATTTGCCATTGCAAGCAATAGCGGATGGCACCCTTCCCACATTGCCAGACGAGCGGCAGCAATCTAGAAAATTCCAAAGTCAAAGTGTGCATCTACACATTCAAATTATCATATTTGTTAAGTTTCATTAAGTTTGGAGCATTTTGAAGTTTTTGACATTTTTGCTGTTTTCATGGTTACGGCGGCCATTTTAAAAAATTCCAACTTTAAATGTCAACTTTGCTCATGCCAGTGACCATTCCTGTAAAGTTTCATCCAGTTTACAGCATTTTTATTTTTTTTGAAATTTTTGACCTTTTTGCATTGTTTCCATGGTAACAACAGATATTTTGGAAATTCCAACGCCAAATTCCACATCTTCCAATGTTGCTCATCGTTACTGTGAAGTTTCATGAAGTTTGGAGCATTTTGATATTTTTGAAATTTTTGGTATAGTTTCCATGGCAACATAGTAGTTCCAATGAGTGCCAAGATCATCCAACACCTGTATATGGCCGACACCTACATTGTATCAAAATATAATGGTTCTGAGTTAAAGCATATCAAAACAGTTCACCAAAACAAAAAACAGGATTTTTTCACATTTGTTTCGTTTCCATGGCAACGGCAGCCATCTTGATGGTGCCATACCCCACTGCACTATAGAATGTGGTGGTCTACATTATGGTATAGTTCCATCAATATTGTTCAAGCCAATTCCGAGAAATAGAATGGACAAAAAAGTGTGGAAGAATAAAAATAATAATAATAATAATAATAAGAAAAAAAGAAACGAACAATAACAATATGTCACCCCCAACTCCGTTGAGGGTGCCATAATAACTAGAATTGCCATTGCAAGCAATAGCGGATGTCACCCTGGTCCGCCAATAGCCACTAAACAGCAACCATGGTAACGGCATCCATTTTGGAAATTCCAAAGTTGAATGCCGCATCTGGATTTACAAGTTAACATTTGTGTAACGTTTCATACATTTTTGAAGAATTTTCAAAATTTTGCTACTTTTGAACAGTTTCCATGGCAACATTTGAAAATTCCAAAGTCATACTGCTGCTTCATATTGTGTTTCCCATAATATTATACCATCATATAACATTTAATGGTTGTAGAATTAATTTAACCCTAATGTTCTGGAATGTTCCATTACATTTTCACATTTTAGCTGTTTCCATGGCAATGGCAGCCATTTTTTTAATTCCAAAGTAAGGTGCACAACTACACATGGTGGTGAACATTATGGTATAGTTCCATCAAAATTGGTCCATTATATTCCGAGAACTAAGCTGGACAAAAAAGTGTGGAATAAGAATAATAAAAAAAGATTCGAACAATAACAATATGTCACCCGACCTCCGTCAGGGTGACATAACTAGATTTGCCATTGCAAGCAATAGCGGATGGCACCCTTCCCCTATTGCCAGGTGAGCGGTAGCCATGGTTACGGCGGCCATTTTTTGAAATTCCAAACTCAAAAATCAAGTCTACATTAGCTGAGCAACATTTGTTTTAAATTTCAATAAATTTGAAGCATTTTGAAGTTTTTTTGTATTTTTGCTGTTTCCATGGTAACGGCGGCCATTTTGAATATTCCAAAGTCAAACCCCGCTGCAATTTTTTCCCTCCACAATCATATACCATTTAATGTCTCTAGAATAAATTAAACATTGATGTTCTAGAATGTTCTGTGAAAATTCAAAGTTTTGACCTTTTTGCATTGTTTCCATGGTAACAACAGCGATTTTGGAAATTCCAACGCCAAATTCCACATCTTCCAATGTTGCTCATCGTTACTGTGAAGTTTCATTAAGTTTGGAACATTTTGAGATTTTTGAATTTTTTGGAGTAGTTTCCATGGCAACATAGTAGTTCCAATGAGTGCCAAAAATCATCCAACACCTGTATATAGTGGGCACCTACATTGTGTTAAAATATAATGATTCTGAGTTAAATAGTATCCAAATAGTTCCCCAAAACAAAAAACGGGATTTTTTCACATTTGTTCCGTTTCCATGGTAACGGCAGCCATCTTGAAAGTGCCACCCCCAAAAAGCAAATCTTCATCTGGTGGTTAACATTATGGTATAGTTCCATCTTCTTGGGTCCATTCACATAAGAGTTCCAGACTGGACAAAAATGTGTGGAAGAAAAATAATAATAACTAGATTTGTAATTGCTAGCAATAACGGATGGCACCCTCGTCCCCCCATTGCCAGGCGAGCGGCAGCCATTTTGGAATTCCAAAGTCAAAGAGTGCATCTACACCTGCAAGTTATCATTTTTGCAAAATTTCATTAAGTTTGGAGCATTTTGAAATTTTGGACAATTTTGCTGTTTCCATGGTTACGGCGGCCATTTTGGAAATTCCAACTTCAAAACGCAACTCCGCACATGTCAGTCACTATTCCTAAAAGTTTCATCCAGTTTGCAGCACTTAATTTTTTTTGGAAATTTTGAACATTTGTGCTGCAACCATGGTTACAGTAGATAATTCAAAATTTTAAAAGCAGACATCTCATTGCCACATGTCATGTTATATATCAATACAGTTTTATTTACTTTGGTGCACTACTCTATGAGAAAGTGCTGATTTTATGCATTTTTCCATAGGGTCAATGCAAAACTTGGCCCCAGTTTCCAGGACAACGGCGGCCATTTTGAACTATCCAAATATTGTCTTGACATCTTGGCATACTGGAGAACATTTTCATAAAGTTTCATCCAGTTGGATCTTATAATGAAAGAGTTAGAATTTTTGATATTTTAGCTGTTTCCATGGTAACGGCAGCCATTTTGAAAATTCCAAAGTCAAACTGGAAATCAGCACATGCCAGTTAACATTCCTGTGGAGTTTCTTCCAGTTTGGACCACTTTGATTTTTTTCGCATTTGTGCTGTTTCCATGGAAACGGCGGCCATTTTTTACCATTCCATAGCAAGGTGCACAACTTCAGATGGTGGTCCTCATTATAGTAGAGTTCCTTCAACATTGGTCCATAGGATTCCAAGAACTCGCGCGGACAAAATGTGTGGAAGAAAAATAAGAAAAAACTAGAATTGCCATTGCAAGCAATAGCGGATGTCACCCTGGTCCACCAATTGCCACTAAGCGGCAGCCATTTCGAAATGTTAACATTAAATTAACTAATTTACTTTACAATGCATCAGTTTGCAAATTTTTAGAAAGTTTAAAGCATTTTTAAAATTTTGATGTTTTTACTGTTTCTATGGCAACGGCGGCCATTTTGAAAATTCCAAAGTCATACTTCTGCTTCATATTGTACTCCCCATAATATTTTACAATCATATAACATTTAATAGCTGTACAACACTAATGTTCTGGAATGTTCCATCACATTTTCTCATTTTGAAGTTTTTGCCTTGTTTCCATGGTAACAGCAGCCATTTTGGAAATTCCAAAGTTGAATGCAACATCTAGATTTGCCAGGCAACATTTCTGTAAAAGTTTTATATATTTTTAAAGAATTTTCAAATTTTTGATATTTTTGATCAGTTCCTATGGCAACATTGTAGTTCCAATGAATCTCAAAATCATCCACAGCATGTATATAGAGGACAGCTACATTGTATAAAAATATGAAGATTAAATGTTTTGTTATAGTTAAATTATTCACCAAAAACTAAAACTTCATTTTTTCACTCTTTTTCTGTTTCCATGGTAACAGTAGACATCCTGGAAGTGCCAACCTCGACTGCACTTCTGACAATGGTCATTAACATTCTGGTATAGTTCCATTACAATTGGTCCATACGATTCCAAGAAATAGTATGGACAAAAATGTGTGGAATAATAATAATAAGAATAAACTAGAATTGCCATTGCAAGCAATAGCGGATGTCACCCTGGTCCACCAATTGCCACTAAGCGGCAGCCATTTCGAAATTTTAACATTAAATTAATTTATTTACTTTACAATGCATCAGTTTGCAAAATTTTAGAAAGTTTAAAGCATTTTAAAAATTTTGATGTTTTTACTGTTTCTATGGCAACGGCGGCCATTTTGAAAATTCCAAAGTCGTACTTCTGCTTCATATTGTACTCCCCATAATATTTTACAATCATATAAAATTTAATAGCTGTACAACACTTATGTTCTGGAATGTTCCATCACATTTTCTCATTTTGATGTTTTTGCCTTGTTTCCATGGTAACGGCAGCCATTTTGGAAATTCCAAAGTTGAATGCCACATCTAGATTTGCCAGGCAACATTTCTGTAAAAGTTTTATATATTTTTAAAGAATTTTCAAATTTTTGATATTTTTGATCAGTTTCTATAGCAACATCGTAGTTCCAATAGATTTCAAAAACATCCACAGCGTGTATATAGAGGACAGCTACATTGTATAAAAATATGATGATTAAATGTTTTGTCATAGTCAAATTATTCACCAAAAACTAAAACTTCGTTTTTTTCACTCTTTTTCTGTTTCCATGGTAACAGCAGACATCCTGGAAGTGCCAATCTCGACTGCACTTCGGACAATGGTTATTAACATTCTGGTATAGTTCCATTACAATTGGTCCATACGTTTTCAAGAAATAGTCTGGACAAAAAAGTGTGGAATAATAATAATAAAAAAAAGAATCGTACAATAACAATATGTCACCCGACCTCCGTCAGGGGTGACATAAAAAAAAGAATCGTACAATAACAATATGTCACCCGACCTCCGTCAGGGTGACATAAAAAGAAACGTAGAATAACAATATGTCACCCCAACTCCGTTGAGGGTGCCATAAAAATAAAAACAAAAAGAAACGTAGAATAACAATATGTCACCCAAAACTCCGTTTAGGGTGCCATAACTAGAATTGCCATTGCAAGCAATAGCGGATGTCACCCTGGTCCACCAATTGCCACTAAGCGGCAGCCATTTCGAAATGTTAACATTAAATTAACTAATTTACTTTACAATGCATCAGTTTGCAAATTTTTAGAAAGTTTAAAGCATTTTTAAAATTTTGATGTTTTTACTGTTTCTATGGCAACGGCGGCCATTTTGAAAATTCCAAAGTCATACTTCTGCTTCATATTGTACTCCCCCATAATATTTTACAATCATATAACATTTAATAGCTGTACAACACTAATGTTCTGGAATGTTCCATCACATTTTCTCATTTTGAAGTTTTTGCCTTGTTTCCATGGTAACAGCAGCCATTTTGGAAATTCCAAAGTTGAATGCAACATCTAGATTTGCCAGGCAACATTTCTGTAAAAGTTTTATATATTTTTAAAGAATTTTCAAATTTTTGATATTTTTGATCAGTTCCTATGGCAACATTGTAGTTCCAATGAATCTCAAAATCATCCACAGCATGTATATAGAGGACAGCTACATTGTATAAAAATATGAAGATTAAATGTTTTGTTATAGTTAAATTATTCACCAAAAACTAAAACTTCATTTTTTCACTCTTTTTCTGTTTCCATGGTAACAGTAGACATCATGGAAGTGCCAACCTCGACTGCACTTCTGACAATGGTCATTAACATTCTGGTATAGTTCCATTACAATTGGTCCATACGATTCCAAGAAATAGTATGGACAAAATGTGTGGAATAATAATAATAAGAACTAGATTTGCCATTGCAAGCAATAGCGGATGGCACCCTTCCCCCATTGCCAGGCCAGCGGCAGCCATTTAGAAAATGTTTGCTGTTTCCATGGCAACGGCGGCCATTTTGAAAATTCCTAACTCAAAAGTCAAGTCTACGAAAGCTTGGCAACATCTAGTATAAGTTTCATTAAATTTAAAGCATTTTGAAGTTTTTCATATTTTTGCTGTTTCCATGGTAACGGCGGCCATTTTGAATATTGCAAAGTCAAACCCCCACTTCAATTTTTTCCCTCCATAATCATATACCATCATATACCTTTTAATATGTCTCTAGAATAAATTTAACATTGATGTTCTGGAATGTTCTGTGAAAATTCAAAGTTTTGACCTTTTTGCATTGTTTCCATGGTAATAACAGATATTTTGAAAATTCCAACGACAAATTCTACATCTTCCAATGTTGCTCATCGTTACTGTGAAGTTTCATGAAGTTTGGAACATTTTGGGATTTTTGAATTTTTTTGGAGTAGTTTCCATGGCAACATAGTAGTTCCAATGAGTGCCAAAATCACCCAACACCTGTATATAGTGGGCACCTTCATTGTATTAAAATATAATGGTTCTGAGTTCAATCATATCCCAATAGTTCACCTAAACAAAAAACTGGATTTTTTTCACATTTGTTTAGTTTCCATGGCAACGTCAGCCATCTTGATGATGCCATACCCCGTTTGCACAATTTCATATAGTGGACTACATTATGGCATAGTTTCATCAATATTGTTCAAGCCAATTCCGAGAAATAGCAAGGACAAAATGTGTGGAAGAATAAAAATAATAATAAAAAGAAAAAAAAGAAACGTAGAATAACAATATGTCACCCCAACTCCGTTGAGGGTGCCATAATAAAAAAAAGAATCGTACAATAACAATATGTCACCCGACCTCCGTCAGGGTGACATAAAAAGAAAAAAAAGAAACGTAGAATAACAATATGTCACCCCAACTCCGTTGAGGGTGCCATAACTAGATTTGCTATTGCAAGCAATAGCGGACGATGGCACCCCGTACTGCACATTGTCACAGTAGCATCAACAATTATGAGTGTACAAAAGTCAAATGGCATATCTATTATACATGTCGGAATCAGCATGTCTAAACCCCCCCCTTTTTTTCTCTTCCGTAGAATACGTTTCAGTTCTATACATAGTTTGGGAATCCTTTTTAAATCTAAAATTAGACACGCGCGCAAGTAGGAAGGTGGTGTCACGTGATACTCAAGTATATTATCGTGGACTTAGCATATTAATATTCTTTTTAGAGGGGACGTAGGACAGGCAACATGTGTATATATTGACGGAGCGGCGTATTAACTGTTCAATTTATTCTTCAATAGCTCGCGTATCATACAATACATGTAACTTATCGTGTACAATTTAATTACATGTTTATCGATTGATTTCAGCTAATGTGTATATTTTAGCAGGTGTGTCATTCACGGATATGTACTTTAACGCAAGTGCAGAAATGTCAGTAATTTGTACTCTGAGTGTTTCTCGTTCTCTCGGTGGCGATTTTCTCTTTAAAGCACATTAAATAAAATACATATTTTTATTCTAGAATATTCTAGTACATGTTAGCAGTACAGCAATTGCATGTGACCATTTGCACACACTCCTAATTACGATTTCCGTGGAATTGTTGTTATATTTTTCAAGAAAATGCAGCTAAAACGCATTTTCCCATAGGGTCAATGTTAAACTTTTGTCTAGTTTCCATGGCAATGGCAGCCATTTTGAAAATTCCAAGTACTGTTGGTACCTCGGGGCACCACTGCCAACATTTACATAAACTTTCAAGACTTTGCCTCTTATAACGAAAGATTTAAAATTTGGATTTTTTTTTTACATTTTTTTTGTTTCCATGGTAACGGCGGCCATTTTTTACCATTCCAATGTCTCTTGCACAACTTCACATGGCGGTTCATATTATGGTATAGTTCCATCAACATGGGTCTGACCAATTACGAGAAATAGCGTGGACAAAATGTGTGGAAGAATAAAAAGAAAAAGAAAAAAAAGAAACGTAGAATAACAAGATGTCACCCCAACTCCGTTGAGGGTGCCATAACTAGATTTGTAATTGCTAGCAATAACGGATGGCACCCGTCCCCCATTGCCAGGGTAACGGCAGCCATTTTGAAAATTCTAAAGTCAAACAGCGCATCTTCACATGTCAATGAACATTGATGTAAAATTTTATAAAGTTTGGAGCATTTTGAAACTTTTGAAAATTTTGCTGTTTCCATGGTAACGGTTACCATTTCCAAAATTCCAAAGACAGATGCCACTTTGAAACATGCCATGTAACATATTCATGTAGTTTCATTGAGTTTGACCTTCCTTGTTAACAGAGTAAATGCTACTTTAAGGTTTTCCCATAGGGTTTAATGCTAAAGATATTTAGTTTCCATGGCAATATAGTAGTTCCAAAGATTCTCAAAATCCTCTCAAACCTGTATATAGTGGACATCAACAATATATAAAAATTTGATGATTCTAAGTTGAGGCATACTCAAATTATTCACCAAAAACAAAAAATTTATTTTTCACATATGTTCTGTTTCCATGGTAACGGTGGCCATCTTGAAAATGCCATACCCCGATTGCAAATCTGCACATGCTGGTTAACATTATGGTATAGTTCCATAACATTTGGTTCATCCAATTCCAAAATATAAGCTGGACAAAAAAAGTGGAAGAATAAATAAAAATAAGAAAAAAAGAAACGTAGAATAACAATACGTCACCCCAACTCCGTTGAGGGTGCCATAATAAAAAAAAGAATCGTACAATAACAATATGTCACCCGACCTCCGTCAGGGTGACATAACTAGATTTGTAATTGCTAGCAATAACGGATGGCACCCTCGTACCCCCATTGCCAGGCGAGCGACAGCCATTTTGGAAATTCCAAAGTCAAAGAGTGCGTCTACACCTGCAGGTTATCCTTTTTGCAAAATTTCATTTAGTTTGGAGCATTTTGAAATTTTGGACAATTTTGCTGTTTCCATGGTTACGGCGGCCATGTTGGAAATTCCAACTTCAAAATGCAACTCCGCACATGACAGTCACTATTCCTGTAAAGTTTCATCCAGTTTGCAGCACATAATTTTTTTTGGAAATTTTGAACATTTGTGCTGCAACCATGGTTACAGTAGATAATTCCAAAATTCTAAAAGCAGACATCTCATTGCCAGATGTCGTGTTATATATCAATACAGTTTCATTAACTTTGGTGCACTACTCTCTGAGAAAATGCAGATTTTATGCATTTTTCCATAGGTTCAATGCAAAACTTGGCCCTAGTTTCCATGACAACGGCGGCCATTTTGAACTATCAAAATATTGTCTTGACATCTTGGCATACTGGAGAACATTTTCATAAAGTTTCATGTCTCTAGAATAAATTTAACATTGATGTTCTGGAATGTTCTGTGAAAATTCAATTTTTTTACCTTTTTTGCATTGTTTCCATGGTAACAACAGATATTTTAGAAATTCCAACGCCAAATTCCACATCTTCCAATGTTGCTCATCGTTACTGTGAAGTTTCATTAAGTTTTGAGCATTTTGATATTTTTGAAATTTTTGGTGTAGTTTCCATGGCAACATAGTAGTTCCAATGATTGCCAAAATCATACCAAAACCAGTATATAGTGGGCACTTACATTGTATTAAAATAAAATGATTCTAAGTTTAAGCATAATGTAATAATTCACCAAAACCAAAATCTAGATTTTTTCACAATTGTGCAGTTTCCATGGAAGCGGTGGCCATTTTTTACCATTCCATAGCAAGGTGCACAACTTCACATGGGGGTCTTCATTATAGTAGAGTTCTATCAACATTGGTCCATTGGATTCCAAGAACTCGCGCGGACAAAAATTTGTTGCAAGAAAAATAATAAGAAAAAAAAGAAACGTAGAATAACAATACGTCACCCCAACTCCGTTGAGGGTGCCATAATAAGAAAAAAAAGAAACGAACAATAACAATATGTCACCCCAACTCCGTTGAGGGTGCCATAATAATAGGGAAAAAGAAACAGAGGAAAAGCAATATGTCACCCGACTTTGTCGATCGGGTGACATAAACTAGAATACGAGCAATAGCGGATGTCACCCTGGTCCACCAATTGCCACTAAGTGGCAGCCATTTCGAAATTTGTTAACATTGATTTAGCATATATACCTCACTATACACCATTCTGCTAATTTTCAGAGAGTTTTAAGCATTTTGAAAATGTTCATATTTGTTCTGTTTCTATGGCAACGGCGGCCATTTTGAAAGTTTTAAGGATGGATTTCATGTCTCCACATGCCAAGTAACATTTCCATAAAATTTCATTTAATTTGGAAGACTTTCCGATTTTTTACATTCTTTATGTTTCCATGACAACGGTAGCCATCTTGGAAATGCCAACCCCCGATTGCACATCTACACATGGGGGTTAACATTATGGTAAAGTTTCATCATCATTGGTCCCTGCAATTCCGAGAAATAGTCTGGACAAAAAAGTGTGGAATAATAAAGAAAAGAAAAAAAATCGTACAATAACAATATGTCACCCGACCTCCGTCAGGGTGACATAATGATAATAGGAAAAAGAAACAGAGGAAAAGCAATATGTCACCCGACATTGTCGATCGGGTGACATAATAAGAAAAAAAAAGAAACGTAGAATAACAATACGTCACCCCCAACTCCGTTGAGGGTGCCATAATCATCTAAAGTCATATAGATACAGTCTGGTATAAATACCATACAAAACACAATTATACTAAATACTACTCTACCACACATAGAGTTACAATTACTTATAAAAACGGTTTTAGTTTGTAATTTCAACAATAAAGTCAAACTCTCAGAGAATACAACAAATATAAACAAGTCTTACATGAGATTCGTGTATAGTGTACACATGGGCTTGAAACGGATTCAAATGAGACAATTGTAAAACATAATGAATCGCAAATACGGAAATTATAGGTCAGAAAAAGAAATTCAACATTTTGAACGTCTTCTCTTCAATTTCATTAATACTTTTGTGCTGAAGTGTCCTAATTTAATCATATTTCTGAACAGCTGAAACTGTCGTATACCCTGAATAATCGAAATTGTATATGTACTTATTTTATTTCAAATAAAATGCATTGAACGATTGGTAAAATCACTTTTATATCAAGAGATATAGCCGTTTAACCCTATATCGTTTACCTACAGTACATTATTTATATAGCGATAAATAAAATATTAAACCTTTGCAACTTTATCTATTGACGCAGTCAGTAATATATTTGGTTTCTTCACTTTAACACTTATCTTTAGTAACGACATGTATGGTTATATATTTCCGATATGTGTGTTAGATGAGGGATTTTCAAAGTTTATCGTCCTAAACATTTTTTGGTAAGATCTACGTTGAAGCTGGTTGGTACATGAGGCTATTAATAGTTCGTTTGCAAAAGTTTTATAAAACTGTTTGTAATTGCATTTGCAGTCTTAAACCTTAAAGGCGTAATAATAGTCTAAAAGAAATACAAAATATTACACTTAACATATTGAAGGTTTAAATACATATATTGCAAATGTAATTACTCAAAAGTTATTATTTATAGATTATTTCATAGCATTTTTCATGTTGGCCCGGGTATCGGCTCGAGACTCCAATATCAAGCCATATCAGACATTGCTCCACATGCGTGTTACCTGTGTAGTTACAAATCTGGTAATTAAGATTATTCTATGATTATATAAGAAGATTAGGATGGTTACAATGTAAAAATTATTCGTTCGTAAAATGTTTATAGAGGTGATGTCTACTTCATATCTTGAACTTCTTAGCTCAGTAACTATTACTAAAAAATTGCTTATTTTATCATCATTTAGGTACCAGTCTTGTATTACAACTCAAGTTTCCGGTGGATGTCAAAACATTGAGGGAAACAAAAATAGTCCAATTTTTTTCTGAATTTTTTTTTCTGGACTCAATATTTTCTGTTTGATTATAGCTTTATGCTGGATTGAAACATATATATATATATATAGATTTAAAAAAAAAATGTTGCATCTTTTTTGGGATATCAATCAAGGAAGTAGTGCGGCCTAGTAAAAACCGCAAACAGAAAGTAGAAAAAAATGTTGTGGCTGCAGGGTTACGTAACTTATAATTATTCGTGGCATGACCCCCTTTTTTTCGATTAAATCACAATTTCACATTAGTTCATACATGATATAAACATGAAATTCTTTTTTTTTATTTAGCATTTTTATTTTTTTCTTATTTTCAAAGATCAGCTGTTTTGCAGGTAAGCCTATGGAGCAGGAAATTACAAGACTGCAACCTGCATAGGGTATTTCTTTATGTTCACTGCAAGAAAGTAGCTAATGTGAACTTTTGTGTGACAAATTAAAACATCATGATTTAAGGACTTTTTAAGAAAAAAACAAATCATGGGGTATCAAGTTACACTGAGAAAAACTGAAACTATGTAATAAGTATGCTTTTTTTTTTATACAAGACACCCAATTCTAAATTAAAGTATTTATAGATATAAAGCCCATCAGTTTGAGGTAAATTGAGATTCTGGTAGTATTACATACATGATTTTTAATTAAAAAGAACATACCCGTACATTGACCTATAATGGATTACTTTTTTAAATTGTTATTGGATGGAGAGTTGTCTCATTGTTACTCACACCATATCTTCCTATATCTATAGAAAGATTTTTTTCCTCTATAAAATCTTCTTCTTGTGATAAAGATTCTAGTTGCACAGTTTTAGTGAAACTCAGTGTAAAGTTGAAGAGACAGCTCATACGAAAGTAATATTTTTTCTGTAGGGTTATTATTTGTATGGCTCAATCGCTGACATTTAATTAGAATATGTATAAAATGAACTTTGGTGAAAAGATTTTCACAAAATGTTCACTTTGCAAGAGTCTATGATGTCTTTTACTGCATGGTTTATTGAAAATTCCATATTTGGATTAAAGGAGTAGGTTCAGTAAGACCACTTTTTGGCCCCAAAATATAGCAGTTTTAGAAAATTGTGAAAATGTAATCTTTAAGCTATATTTTGGAAAGTAAAATGCTTCTGCTACATAAATATGAGCTGTTTTTGACAATACAATTCACAAATATCGCGTTCTAGCATCATTAAGTCATGCTAAATTACTGAAATCTTCCAAATTTAAGCATTATGGTTAATTTCGAGACGGTTTTCGTCTGAAATGAAAGTGGCCGCATTCGTGTTCATTCATGATATTGAAATGTAAGTTGTATTTGATGATAATACAAAACATATATATAAAGGTTGAGGATGAACACGGATGCGGCCACTTTCATTTTTGACAAAAACCATGTGAAAAGTAACGTTTTTTGGCATATTTGATAGATTTTTCATATTTAAGCTTGAATCAGAGCGTTTTTAATGACTAAATCAGTTAAAATATTTCACATAAACTAATCGAATCAATTGAAATAGACACTTTAGTGTTTAAAAAGTGTCCAAAAACTTTCGTTAGATGAACCTGAAATTTGAGGCCAAAAGCGGCCCTTACCGGACCTACTCCTTTAAAAAGTAGATTTTTTCTGAAACTATCGATCATTACAAGGATTTTTGTAATTAGGTATGACAAGTAATCAATAGTGTTACCAAAAACACCATCTTCAGTATTCTTATTGTTTTTTCTTGAATTTCATTGCAAATTTTATATGCATTGGGGTGTCAAGTACAGTCTAAAACCATGATATAGTAGGCATGTATAAATACATGTATAGTCACAAAAGAGAAAGGTATGGTCGTTCTTGTCTATAGATAGTTGTATTGCAGCTAATTCTTCAAAATGAAAAAGTTTTGGGTAGTTTTTTCAATTTGACTTAAACCAGAGGCCCACTTGGGTAGATTTCATGGAAAAAAAAGGGAAAGGGGATCATTGCATGTAGCTCAATCAAAGAGAAAGAAAAAAATAAAAATAAAAGATAAGAATCATTTTATAGACATAACTGATTTTCAAATTTTGACATTTTTCAGAAAGGGATAGTTCTTTAATATTGGGGTTATATTTATTAATACAGATAAACAATTCTTTTAATGGCATTTTTAATGTTCAAATATGACAACTGAATGAAATTAAGTAAATTATTTATAATTTTAAGACATGTCATAAAATTGAGAATGGAAATAGGGAATGTGCCAAAGAGACAACAACCCGACCATTGAATGAAACAACAGCAGAAGGTCACCAACAGGATTGTTATAGGTACCAGTTTTGTATTACAACTCCAGTTTCCTGTGCATGTCAAAACATGGAGGGAAACAAAAAAGTCCATTTTTTTCTGATTTTTGTTTTTGGGGATATCATGCAAGGAAAATGGAAGGATATCATGTTTACTGGAAGTGGTGCGGCCTACAGCAAACAGCTGAAAGTAGAAACTAATTTGACTTCAGGGTTACGTAGCTTTTTATTCCTCGTCGAATGACCCACTTGTTTTTTCGATTAAATAACAATTTCACATTAGTACATACATGATATGAAAATGATTTGTTTTCTATGTAGCAATTTAATTTTTTTTATTTTAAAAAATCAGCTGTTTTGCATGTAAGCCTACGGAGCAGTTACTTACAAGACTGCAATCTTTAGTCCTAATTGTTTGAGGCTGTACGTAAAGTGACATACACTTGTTTACATATTTGTCGTTTGATGTTTGATGGATTTGTGTACATGGGGAATCATACCAAACTTCTTTATTGCTTTATTCCATATGTACATTACATGTATTTGAATATTGAAATAACGTCACTCCGAGGAATATACCAACCGGAAAGTCCCTAATCAAATGGTAAAATCAAAAGCTTAAACACATGAAATGGAATGAACAACAACTTTCATATTCCTGAATTGGTACAGGCATTTTCTTATGTATAATATGTTGGATTAAACCCGGTTTTATAGCTAGCTAAACATCTCACTTGTATAACAGTCGCACAACATTCGTTTGATGTGTTTTGTTATTTGATTTTTCCATTTGATTATGGACTTTCCGTTTTTAATTTTCCTCGGAGTTCAGTATTTTTGTGATTTAATTTTTGCCAACGATGTGTGGACAAAACGAACAGACATAATATGTAAAAAATAAAAATTAGGGGTAAAGTAGTCAACGTTGTGTTATTATCTTAATCACTATTTAAACAAAGAAATATTAAAAAAAATGCCATGGCCAAATAACACAATAACGGGATATATGAGTTAAGATCCATGTCATATAACAAATAAACACAAAAGGCATACATACAAAGCATATTAGCAACAATGAATGACAGGAATACAAAAGAAAAACTATCATATAACAATAACACAATGACGGGATGTATAAGTACATAGCCACGTCATATGTAAAACAGGAACACAAAAAGGTATTTAGACAAAGCATATTAGCAAAAATAAATGACAAGAATGCAAACATTATCATATCAGAATAAGACAATGACGGGATATATAAGTACAGAGCCACGTCAAATGCATACCACCAAAACAGACTAAGCAGTAGAAGTAATATTATAAAGACAAATAAAAGAATATTACACGTTATCAATTATTAATCATACGGATAGAAACTGTAAAGTATTGGCAAAGAAGTGGGTATGCTAAGGCCACATTTTCTTCAAATTATTAAATAACTTCTTTCGATGCTCATTAGACAATATAAAATGACAGAATTTGTTTTAGATTGCTTGTTTGGAACTGGTTCTTGTGGATGTTCAATAGTTGTGTGCATGCGTGACAAGTCAAATGCCTGGAACCGTTATTAAGTAGATTGAAGCGCTGTTACAGCATTGTCTCTGAAATCAATGTTTTAGCATTGTTTGTAAAATAAAAAAAAGTATTGTTCAACCAACCATCATAAACGATTATAACGCTATTGTTATTCAAGACATGCAATTCAATAAATACAATAAATGTCTTATTTTAAAACACTATATTTAAGAGTTGTTATGTTGCGCTGTTACAAATTATTGATTGGTAAAAATACACGACTTTATAAGAAATCTCTTTATAACTCTATTACATAAAACAATTTATTCAGTCATGCTTTTTTATTCTAATTTGTAAAAATGCTGAAACAAACTATATTGCTTAATGAACGATTATAAAGCTACTGTAATTCAACACATGCTCTCTTACATAATACAAATCATTCTATCTGCTTAAACTCATGTATAAAGATGCTGCAACAGGCATTAACTTGTGTGATTGTCATATAAATATTTGTAAGTATTTAAATTTGAATTTTTGTTCTTTTTTAAATTAGGAGACACATCCATACTAACATTCTCCATAAAAGCATATTACATGTATTGTTTGCAAAAGTGATACAAAGTATATTACTTTGCTTATGATCACCATGATAATGCTTACAAAAACGATACGGTTTTTGATAAAAACGAAATTAAAAGTCAGAGCTAGTTTTTGATGGTGGGGTGTGAACAGTATTATTTTTCATTCCTCAAATTAGAACGGGTTTGTATGGGACATATGACATGGCTTGAATAACTCATATAATTTCTATCCTTCTGAAGAATGATTATTTCTAATTATAATTCAACAAACGAGTCAAAATCGTCAGTCTGTTGTTCATTGGAACGCTTTAATTACGATTTTAACCATATTTGACCTTTACGTTTATCACTTTTCCATTTTTAAAATCTTTATTTGAAAGTCAAAGATTAACAAACAGGTCACAAAATTTTGACAATGGTTAATATGGTCAACTTACGTCAACAATTTTAATTATGTTAAGCTATAGTACCTTAGTAACCGTTCATCAATATCTTATAATGTTATCTTATATTAATTTATATATATTCTAAGTTGTATATTGTTTTATATTGTAGTTAAGAAAATATTAATAAATATATTTTGAAACATATTTAGGTAATTTCAAAAGAGAAATTAAAGAAAAACTAATCTTTTATATAACTTGTAGTTATGGCCTGGTTCTTGGCCATAACTATATTTTGGCATTCTTATTTATTAGATTTAGAAATTGTAGATTAAGAATAATAGATTAATGGTCACTATGACACTCAGAAAATAGTATATAAAGAAATCAAGTCGCTATAACATTAATAGCGAGTTTCTTGATTTTCTAGGGAGTCTCTTGGTTCTAAAAAGACGTTAATCAAGATATATCTAGTGCAATTAAGCTTATTCAAGTGTTAAAAAAAAATACAAAAAAACGTAGTTCATGATCATTGGTGCTGGTCTATGATAAATGTTTTGTTGTCACTGCATTTAATGTTTAAAACATTTTCTTTGATTATAACATAATACGTATAACGGCATAATATAAACTTCTTGTCTGCATTAACAAGGTATTTAAAAAAAATGCAGTTTCTAATCAATCAAAGGTCGGTTGTTATAACAGGAGATCTTAACATCATTCAAGACCGAGAGTTAAAATCATTCCTCAGTAAAGGACCTAAATATCGTCCCCCGTCAATTATTAATTGGAATGAGTGTCGTAATATCATCAACGACTCACTCCATGCTTACTGTATGAAATGGATAAAACGGGAAAAAGCTGACAAAAAATCTTTGGACTCTTTTTTTTTTAATTCAGTAATGAAGATAGTTGATATACGTATTTAACATTTTAAAGAACATTTTACTATTAACAATGTCCACAAAAAACCTATTACTCGTATCAAACATAAACTAAAAGAACTAGCCATGAAATTTGTTTTTGTCCCGGCCGATAAAGCTGCTAATAACATTATTATTGTTTGACGTAAATTTTACATTGAGGTTCTGAAAAAAAAAAATCACCAATTCACCAACATTCCAACTGACTCCATTTTCAGAAAATGACATCTGTAACAAACATAAACTTTTAGCTACCGCTTTACAAGCAGAGCCAAATACAATGAAAGTCCCAACTATGTACTGGCTTCCGAAGCTACACAAAACACCTTACAAATATAGATTTATTTCGTCTTCAAGCCATTGTTCCACTACTAAATTGTCTATTTTTCTTACCAGCACACATGGTACAATTAAAAATCTGATAATAAATTGTTCAAATAACGCCTTCGAAAATAGTGGAATTAATTACTTTTGGAGTGTCAAGAACTCGGTGGAAGTACTTGATAAATTGCATGCTTATATTGGTGATTTTGAATCTGTTCAAAGTTTTGATTTTTCTACCCTGTATACCACAGTACCTCACATTCTCATTAAGAAAAAAATTACACACCTAATTAAATGGGCATTTAAAAAGTCAGAATGAATATATATGTTCAAACTCTTTTAGGTCATTTTTTAGCAAAAATTTTTAACAAAAAAACTATGTCAATTGGACATGCTTTGATACTATATATGCCCTTGAATTTTTACTAGATAACATTTTTGTTCGCTTTGGGAATTCCGTATATCGTCAGATTATCGGAATTCCAATGGGGACTAACTGTGCACCACTTATTGCGGACCTGTTTTTGTATTGCTATGAGTTACAATTTATGACAAAAATAAGCAAAGACCCATCGAAACAACATCTGATAAACAAATTTAATAATACTTTTAGATATTTGGATGATATTTTGGCCCTCAATAATGACGACTTCAGTATGTATATTAAAGAAATTTATCCTGCTGAACTTACTTTAAATAAAGCTAATACTAACAATGACCACTGTTCTTTCCTCGATCTTGATATCTATATCACTAACGGAAAGCTGAATACTAAAATGTATGATAAAAGAGATGATTTTTTATTCCCTATCGTTAATTATCCATTTTTAGATGGTGACGTTCCCTTGTCACCATCTTACGGTGTTTATATATCTCAACTTGTACGATTCGCTAGTGTATGTAACAATGTTTTAGATTTTAACGAGAGAAATTTATGTATTACTGAAAAATTATTACACCAGGGTTTTCGATATCACAAACTAGTCAAAACATTTACTAAATTTTATCATCGGTATAAGGACATCATTCGTAAATATAGCTCAACATTCAGACTTCTTATACGTTCAGGTATTTCACATCCAATTTTTTATAGAAATATTCTTTATAAAGCACAAAGGTGTCAGTATTCACCTCAAAAACTAACAAAACCTTTGAATAGACTTATTAAGAAGGGATATAGTTACGATACTGTTGTCAGGTCATTAAAGATTGCATATTTTGGTGTTAATATTGATTCACTTATAGGGTCTTTGCATCGGAACTAAACACATTTATTAAAAATCCAGTTGTTGGCATGACACGGGTTATGTTCTTCTCATATATGTTATGATGGTATGATACTAAACCCCTAACGGGAAGTATTGTGCCTGATGTTCATATGATGAAATCATAATCTTTCAGTCAGTTTAATTGAAGTCTGGAGCTGGCATGTCAGTTAACTGCTAGTAGTCTGTTGTTATTTATGTATTATTGTCATTTTGTTTATTTTCTTTGGTTACATCTCCTGACATCAGACTCGGACTTCTCTTGGACTGAATTTTAATGTGCGTATTGTTATGCGTTTACTTTTCTACATTGGCTAGAGGTATAGGGGAAGGGTTGAGATCTCACAAACATGTTTAACCCCGCCGCATTTTTGCGCCTGTCCCAAGTCAGGAGCCTCTGGCCTTTGTTAGTCTTGTATTATTTTAATTTTAGTTTCTTGTGTACAATTTGGAAATTAGTATGGCGTTCATTATCACGGCACTAGTATATATTTGTTTAGGGGCCAGCTGAAGGACGCCTCTGGGTGCGGGAATTTCTCGCTACATTGAAGACCTGTTGGTGACCTTCTGCTGTTGTTTTTTCTATGGTCGGGTTGTTGTCTCTTTGGCACATTCCCCATTTCCATTTCCATTCTCAATTTTAATTTTATTTGATATCTTTTGAAATTTTAACCGTTTGTCTGTATTTGCTGGATACCAGAAATAACAAATATACCGGCCTCAAACAAAGCTTTGATTCTTGCCAGGTTTTGGTTTTACCTTTTTGTCTTTAATTTCAATAAGTTTTTGATTTTTCCTTACTATAGATACAATGGCAAAATGCGCATCTGTAGAAAATATTGTTACCTTTTATGTTATCATGTGAGTGCCATTTTGAAAAAAAAAAACAATAAAGGAGGAAGACATCTTGTTGACATTCACAACTAAAATATGTCGAAGAGAACTTGACAACGTCATTAACAAAACACGAAAAACGACGAAAAGATAAGACTAATCACAAATGTTTTTTCAGATATTCAGACTATCAATTCAAATTGATTACACTGTTATCCTTTATATTGTTGATGCCCCTATGCCTCTTATACTTCTACAGTTTCTAGGATTGCTGCCTTCTTAATGTTTAAGTCACATTTCTTTCCACTATATATAAATTTTGGAAGTCTTTTCTGTAGACAGTATATTCACCATAAGAAGTGATATAAATGATTGAAATGGCACTTGAGACTTATAAAATTTTTAAATTTTTAACAATTTGGCTTCCTTATGTTTACAAAATTTACCATAAATTAAACACACTAAATATTCTTTTTTATACAGTAATGTTTTGGAAATACCACAGGTAAGAACTACCTCGTATGGATTTTTTTTTTTTAGTTTTGCTGCTGCTTCTTTATGGAATAGCTTACCAGACCATTTCAGGACTGTTAACAGCTTCTCACATTTTAAAAGTCTTGTTCAGTCCTGGAGTGGAACAAAATGTTTTTGCTCTGCCTGTAGTTAATTTGTGTCACAATACTTAATCTTTTCTATGCTGCATTAACAGCTTGCAATGCAACTGAAATTTAGTTTTTACATTTTAAAATTTTAAAGATTTGAAATTTTTACTTTATAAATAATAAATTATTTAAAAAATAATTTTTAAACTACAATTTTGTTTTAAATTTAGTGCTTTATATATATGTTTTGGTATTTCGCAAACTACCGGTATATGCTATTGCTTAGAGTTAAGTTTTGGTGCTGCTTTTTATTATTTATTTTGCATGCTGCATGCCTTGTTTTATTTGTTATTGCATATGTTTTTATATTCAGTGAAAAGCTCATTATATAAATAAGAAGATGTGGTATGATTTCCAATGAGACAACTGTCCACAAGAGAGGTTATGTTTGTACTGTTTTTGAATATGCCGAATCCAAATAAAGTTTTACTTTGAAAAAATTCTTACTTACTTACTTATTGAAAAAAATGAAGGTAAAAGAAACAGTACTTTTAGGCAATTTTCTTTTACCAGTTAGATATGGATTAATCAATATTGAAGATATAATGACAGTCATATCATTTTGAAAGTGTTTATTATTTTATTAAGCCCTGATGTTGTCTGGTTCACAGTGGCATTACATTTACAATTTATACGTCATTTATTTTACAATTCTGCGCACTGGCGGTAATAATTTTAAAGTTTTGTTTTTTTATTTATGTATTAACTTTTTTTCAATTTTGTGGCCTTAGTAGTTCAAAGAAAGTGGCGGCAGAGGATAATTTTCTGGAATTCATTCTTCAAAAAGCAAAGACAATGTTAAAGGTTTTGAGACCATAGCCGAGGTTCGGTAGAAGTTACTATACAAGCATTAACCTTTCAAAAAGGGCTAGTCGACTCTTAGCTGATGAAAATGGAAAGTGCTGTCGCTTTGTAGATTAATTCATTTACTAGAATAGCCACGTGCATCAATCAACAAATTTTACCACACACGTGAGGTCATACGTTATGAAGTAGTATATACCGTTTAACGTTGTTGTTTACGAAACTCCAGAAAATTCGACTATTTATAGATAAAAGTTACCTGTGTACCAATATCATGAATATGCATGATTAATGACCAGGCAAAATCTAATTGCTAAAATAGAGAGAACAAATCCGATACTCTACGGGATTGAAGGACATTTACTAGGTTTGGATTGTCCTAACCAATCAATAAACTTTGATTATTCACGTCTCGTAATATCTTCCAATCAGGTAGCAAGAAAAATTCACGCACTAACTGTCCAGCGTTCAATTCTTAATATCGACTCCTAGGAGTCGGTCGATAATAAAATTTCTATATATTGTAACATAAATTGGATTTTTTCCTTTGATGTTTTTATGAAATAATTTGCTTAAAAAGTGTGGTGAGGGGAAACCATGGTATATTATATGCAAATTTATGTTGTACCATACTTTGCTAATTAAATATGCAACTCTACTAGAATCCAAAGGAAAAAAGGCGGAGCTTCAGCCATGGTATAACATATTCATTTTTATGTTATTCCATGGCTGAAGCTCCACCTTTTTTTTAATATATGTATCCGCCTCTAAAATATTTAGGAAACTGTAAAACATACTAAAAGGTCAAGATCGTCATTTTTTTTCATTTTATAAGAAAAAGCAATAAATTATGTGTACCGTCACATTTCAAGAAACCCTTTTCAAACTATATAGGATTGTTACGAATTCCCTTAATTTTGGAAACAATTACTAAATGTTTCTTCTTTCGTTTTGAAAAAAATAAAATGTAAAACTATCATTTCCTTTGCGAAAATTCAATCAAATTTCGATTTAAAAAGGGGGTATCTATACGAAAAGGAATAAATATCGGCTACAAATATCTGTGAAAAACATGATTAGGGGACGTCACGTACACTATCTACGCCCCTGGATCCGACACTGTTAGAATAATATTATTTTATCAATAAAATTGTGTTTTAATAAATAATCTAATAAAAAAACGGAAGAAAAGCATTTTTCAATTAGATGAAAATTCTGTAAAATATGATTAATTTGTATGATACATTGAAAAAAAAAAAAAAACTCTTACCGTCATTAGAATAATTATTTAATCCTTGTCGCTGGAATCCGACATTTTTGTTTACCTCAGTCTGATGACATTATGAAATTACCTGCGCCTACAATCATACACGGGGCGCAAAACTAAAATCCGACATTTTCTTTACTTTCTGCAAATTCAGGGGTTCTATTACATGAAATATATACAGACGATCATACACGAAGCGCAAAAGTGACTTGCGCGCGCTTCCATTTCATTGGATAAAACTGTAACGTGATCAATTTCCAATATTAGTTCAAAGGTCTAGAAGCTGTCAATCATTTTATTTATATTACAAATTTTATATACCATGTGTCTTACTCATTAACATATTTAAACAAACTCATCCTTCGGATTCGTTTGTTTAAATATGTTAACTCGTAAAAACCATGGTATATATAGTACTTAGTCAACATTCTTTCTTACTGGGTTGATGGATCGTTACAAGTAACGATTCCAGTGCACAATAAATTATATAAACGGCTCAAAATTGATGTATGTGAAGTTAGCAGCCGGTTCGTTATTCAATATTCGATATTTAATATCAATCGGCTTCTAGCCGTCCGTTCGATATTCAAGATTTAGTTGAAAATTATAAAAAAAAATTTAAATTACTTGATAACATTAACAGCATGATTTTCATTGTTCAGGACTGAAAAAAATACGTAGGAAATCGTTTAATGACCTCTTCAAGCTGTCGTTAATTCAATATAAATCCTTTTCTAAGTTGCTTATTTGTCTTGAAGTAATATAGATTTTTATTTGTCAAAATTTTAGAACAAAGGGCACAGGGACAACACCAATATAAAAAAAGAAAACATTGAATGTAAGTATCCATATATATTTCTAATAACAGATATCCTTCATCAGTATGATTATGATGTAAAATGAATCATATCTATCTATTCTGATTTAAATATAACAAAATTTAAATCCATACAATTAAAACGCTTGTACAATCGACACTGTATTGCGTTGCCTCTAGCAAAAATAGTAATATGCAATATGAGCTGGAATATTTCTAACATTTTTACAGGTCATGTGAACCTTGTGCAAATGTCTCAAAAACATTCACATGTTCAGTGAGAAATGGGGCCCTTTATTGGACCAATATTCTCCTACAAAAAAATACAGATAACCTTAATGAGTTTTTTATTGATAAAACTTTAGAAATTGTTAGTAGAATGGAAAATAGTGTGGTATCGGCCATTACTAGATCCCATGAAAGCAGTCGTGACGAGTTAGGCAAGCAGGATTCAATTTATACCACAGCAGCTCTAATAAAAGTTACTTATACCGTCAACCACTGTGAGGTTAACCCAGCATTGAATCTGAATCTTCAATCAATGTCGTCAGAACTTGAACAAACATATAACAAAACTCTACTGGTTGTCGCCAAAAGCAGAATTATGTACCAAAAGAAGGCGTACCATCTAGTTCTTCTTTTGCTTTAGGAAATTCTCATATACAACATGTTCAAACAAAAAACTTTATACAAAATTGTCATTTGAAAAAGTAAAATCCCAAACATAATGCAGTGCTATTGACTGGTCATATAAACATACGTATCCGCAAACTATAAAGGTTTGCATGGAAAAGAAAAGATCACCAAATAGCATATTTACCTGACGATATCGGGATATAGGTATTAAGTCGGATTTGAACATGTACTTGTGATTTGTTTAAACCGCTTTTGATTAAAATAAACAAACAAATGTCGAAATGTTCAGGACTTAATTGAATCTGTATTTGGATAAAATGATGCAAGCATACGATTTGTATTGCGTCTTACACTTTGAGAAGCAAATAATCTTTAACTACTTTATAAAAATATTGTGTAAAAACGTTAATTATGAGCTATGAAAGTCAAGTGGCTCGAGCATTTTTCTGAGTAGGTTTTTAAAAATTTCAAAGAAATATATTTTACAATGGGTTAGCTTTTATTAGTCTTCACTATCCTATAGATTAACAACTTTCGGTTATATTTAGAATTTAGAATCTTCATTGAAGGTGGAGCACGAATGCACAGTTAATTAATTATATTGATGTACCATTTGTATGCAAGAGTGACATTCCTTTGTATTATGTGCCGATTCGAAAAAAAAATATACGAGTATTGTCTCCCGTTAACAGGTTCATTATTTTAGAATTAAGTATAGGTTTCTGATTTAATTTTTAAATGATTAGAATTATTACATGCCAATAAAAAGAACCGTTTTTGAAAAGAACTATAAAGAAAAGCCGAATCTTTTATCTCCTCTTCATGGTAGATTGATTGGTAAATTATCCAGATTTATCTAATGATAATTACAGAGAGGGACTAGCAAGCACTTTTTAAATGTAGCTTGACGTTAAAATAATTTTCGACTATAAACGAATGTTATTTTATACAAATATAAGGACTTTGTTAGCTAAACCTACAAATTTTATTCAATATTATGAATTTTTATTACAATAGATTAAAATGCTACACCAACCCTTGATTCTGAAGTGATTTACCTTCACCAGAAACACGCAAACATAAACTTTCGACAGTTAGGGATGTATAAATACGTCAAAGCTTTAGGCGCTATATATGACCAAGAGAAACCGAAAGGGGATAGCCAAATTCATATAAAGTGGACTATGCATCAAGAAGCCACATATACATATACAAACGGTTTTAGTTTGTAATTTCAACAATGAAGTAATACTCACAGAGAATATACCAAAATCAAAACAAGTCTTCCACTTGGTTCGTGTAATGTACATAATGTCGTGAAACAGAATCAGATGAGACAATTGCCCACATATTGAATCTCAATACCGACATGGTTATTCAGAAAATTAAATTCAACATTTTTAACGTCTAATCTTTAATTTTATGAATATCTTTGTGTTGAAGTGTCCTAAATTAATATTATTTCTGAAAAACGTAAACTGCCTTATAGAATCGAAATCGTATATATATATTTATTTCATTTTAAATAAAAATGCATTTAATGATTGATAACATCAGTCTTATAACCGTTACCCCTAAATCATTTACATACAATACTTTATTTATATAGTGATAATTAAAATATTAAACTGGTGTAACTTTATCTACTGACACAGTCATATTTGGTTTGTTCAATTTAACACTTATATTTAGTTACGACATGTATGATTGCTAGTATATATTACCGACATGTGGGTTAGATGAAGGATTTATAAAGTTTATCGTCCTATAAAAAGCTTTGTTTAGATCCAAATTGAAGCTGATTTTGGTCCATTAGGCTATTAATAGTTCGTTTGCAATGTTTTGTCGTATCGACTGTTTGTAATTGCATTTGCAGTCTTACACTTCAAAAGCGAAATAATAATCTAAATAAATTACAAAATATTATACTTGAAAAATGGAAGGTCAAAATACATATATCGCAAATGTAGTTATTCAAAAGCTGTATTATATGGATTATCTCCCTTTGCGTCCATTCGTCCCCGATACAAGCCCTATGGAAAAGTTGTGCCTGGCATTATCAAAGGTTATTCTTCAGCATTAAAAAGATGCAAGTATGCATTAATATTATTCAGAGAAAGTATATAATCGACTTTACAATGTTTCAACTATGATGAAAAAAAAAGGTTAAAGATAAATTGTTTGTGTTTGTGCTAACATTTACGATTGCTCATGTACATCTTCTCAATACAATTATAGTCCAGCTGGTCATATTATTACTGGTGACCTTGGTATTGTTACCAATGAACAACTAAGAGAGTTGCTAGCCAAGGGACCAAAGTATAGAATCCCCCAGCCCATCAACTGGAAAAAGAATTTCAAGTTACTGATGGATGCAGTTGAGGACTATGCAAGAAAATGGATAAAGCGCGAACCAGACGAACCCGACCTGGACACTCTGTCTGAATGGATCAAAGCTATTCAATCATGCATTCAGAGGCGCATACAAAAACTAAGATGTAATATGAGTACTAGAGTTTCTAACCCTTTCAAGAATCCGGAGGTTGTGGATGCTTTATCCTCTTTGAATGACAAATATGTCGTTGTTCCGGCAGATAAAGCCTCCAATAATATTGTCTTCATATGTAAAAAACATTATTTGCAATGTCTCACTACAGAGCTTGGAATTGATAAAACTACTGGTAATCCTACATATTCTTTAACATCATTTACCAAGGATGAAATTTTACAAAATCATAAATCTGTCCTTCTTTCTTTTGGTATCAACATCAAAGAAAACGAAGAAAACTTGCCCTCATTATACTGGATACCTAAATTACACAAAACTCCATATAAAGAACGATACATAGCTGGGTCTTCAAAATGTTCGACTAAACATCTTTCTAAAGTATTGACTACTATTCTTTCTACAGTTAAAGATGGGCTTCAAAAATATTGTGAGGAGATATATTCTACCAGTGGTGTTAACCAGATGTGGATTCTCAAAAATTCGAAAGATCTACTGCTTAACCTTCGATCACAATCTTTGCAATTTTGCAGCAACATAAAATCTTTTGATTTTTCTACGCTATATACTACTATTCCCCATGCTCAGTTGAAAGATCGACTTCACCATCTCATAAAACAGAGCTTTTTCTATAAAAATGGGAATCGTAGATACAAATTTCTTGTTTTGGGATACAATAATTCATATTTTGTTAAGAATCACACTGAATCTTCCAGAAAATGTACTGAAGATGATATTATTAAAATGCTGGACTTTTTGATCGACAATATATTTGTTGAGTTTGGAGGATTAATATTTCAACAGACAGTCGGTATTCCAATGGGTACTAATTGTGCACCCCTGCTGGCTGATTTGTTTTTGTATTCGTATGAAGCAGAATTTATTCAGAACCTTCTAAAAGACAAAAAGAAAAAGCACCTTGCGAAATTCTTTAATTTTACTTTCCGATATATTGATGATGTTTTATCATTGAACAACCCATACTTCAGCCAATACTTACATCTCATATATCCCAGTGAACTTGAAATTAAGGATACTACTGATACTAGAAGGACTGCTTCATACCTTGATCTTTTCCTCAATATTGACGTAGATGGACGACTTCACACGAAAATCTATGATAAACGGGACGATCTCAGCTTCCCAATTATCAATTTCCCATTTCTCAGCAGTAACATACCCTCTGCCCCTTTGTATGGTGTTTACATATCACAATTGATACGTTATTCACGTGCTTGTTCACACTATACGGACTTCATATACAGGAATGTGCTCCTTACGCAGAAACTGCTCCAACAAAGTTATGAGGAGGACAGATTAAAATTGACACTCCGTAAATTTTATGGACACCATCACGAATTGGTGGATCCATATGATGTCTCTTTAACCAAACTAGGTAAGGACATTTTTATCACATGGTAGATTGTGGTTTGTCATTATGTCGTCTAATCTTTTAATTACCAAACGTGACTTATTCCCGATTGTGACTGTTTTGCTGAATGTGAATTCGCATTACTATAAGACGTGTTTCTGTACTTGTTGATCCCAAATTCATGTATTTAGTTTACATGTTTAATGTTATATTTGTAATTCTCATCGGATTTTGTCAAATGTGTTGACGTCTTTTTATTATATTTAGGTGTTACGGATAGAAAAATTAATCACCGCCTTTATTGATTATATTAAATTTTGTACGATTATTTACGTTTGAAGTTGGATTCATAACAAACTGGACATATATATATTACAGTTAATTGTTATTAATAAGTATTGCAATATGCATTTTGTTTAAATGAATTATCAGTATTTAGTTCTAATATAATCTTAAATCAATCCTAATTCTATCTCACTTTGATAGTTTTTCATATGTGACGTCATGCTGTTTCTAAATTTCATAAATTCAAATGTGGCATAACGTTTGTGCCTTTTCGCCATCGTATGTGACGTCACATTTTTGTAATTACGTTGACGCCTGGACTGATTCGGGTGTGTCTATTCTGTGTTAAACTTTAATAGCATTATGTATTCGGGTTTAGTTTTCTGTAATTAGTTAATACTTCAGTTTCATTATGTATATCTCTTTCATATTCATTTGTTAAAATTTACTGTTTGCAATAGCATGAATTTTTCTATATAATAAGGATGTTCTTATCCCGGGCATAAAAACAATGCCGTATTTGGCAAAACCTGTTCAACTTTTTATCTTCAGTGCTGTACAACTTTGTACCTTTTTCACTTTCGATCTTTTATATCTGGGCGTTATGTATTCGGGTTTAGTTTTCTGTAATTAGTTAATACTTCAGTTTCTTTATGTATATCTCTTTCATATTCATTTGATAAAATTTACTGTTTGCAATAGCATGAATTGTTCTATATAATAAGAATGTTCTTATCCCGGGCATAAAAACAATGCCGTATTTGCATTGGCGAAACCTTTTCAACTTTTGATCTTCAGTGTTGTACAACTTTGTACTTTTTTCACTTTCGATCTTTTATATCTGGGCGTCACTTGTAAGTCTTGTGTGGACAAGGTGCGTTTTTGGCGTATTGAATTTTAAAGCTGATGCTTTTTGTTATCTATTAATCATGTTTTTCTTTGTCTAATATGTTCTATTAATTTGTATTGTAGTTTTGTAATATTATGTTGTCATTCAATGTTATATTTAACTTTGCCATTAAAGTGCGAGGTTTGGCATGCCACAAAACCAGGTTCAACCCACCACTTTTATTCCCCTTTAAAAGTGTCCTGTACCAAGTCAGGAAGATGGCCATTGTTATATTATTGTTCGTGTCTGTGTGTGTTGCATTTTAACGTTGAGTCGTTTGTGTTTTCTCTTATTTTTGAGAAATTGAGATAAGACGTGGCACGGTACTTGTCTATCCCAAATTCATGTATTTGGTTTTCATGTTATATTTATTATTCTCGTGGTGTTTTGTCTGATGCTTGGTCCGTTTCTGTGTGTGTTACGTTTC